>NC_053024.1:495197806-495391903 GCF_003073215.2 Triticum urartu
GTGTACGATCAAGATCAGGGACTCACGAGAAGATATCACAACACAACTCTACAAATAAAATAAGTCATACAAGCATCATATTACAAGCCAGGGGCCTCGAGGGCTCGAATACAAGAGCTCGATCATAGACGAGTCAGCGGAAGCAACAATATCTGAGTACAGACATAAGTTAAACAAGTTTGCCTTAAGAAGGCTAGCACAAACTGGGATACAGATCGAAAGAGACGCAGGCCTCCTGCCTGGGATCCTCCTAACTACTCCTGGTCGTCGTCAGCGGGCATCACGTAGTAGTAGGCACCTCCGGTGTAGTAGGAGTCGTCGTCGAAGGTGGCGTCTGGCTCCTAGGCCCCAACATCTGGTTGCGACAACCAGGTAGAAGGGATAGGGGGAAAAGAGGGAGAAAGCAACCGTGAGTACTCATCCAAAGTACTCGCAAGCAAGGAGCTATACTACATATGTATGCATTGGTATCAAATGGAATAAGGGTATCATATGTGGACTGAACTGCAGAAAGCCGGAATAAGGGGGGGATAGCTAGTCCTTTCGAAGACTACGCTTCTGGCAGCCTCCGTCTTGCAGCATGTAGAAGAGAGTAGACTAAAGTCCTCCAAGTAGCATCGCATAGCATAATCCTAACCGATGATCCTCCCCTCGTCGACCTGTGAGAGAGCGATCACCGGTTGTATCTGGCACTTGGAAGGTGTGTTTTATTAAGTATCCGGTTCTAGTTGTCATAAGGTCAAGGTACAACTCCAAGTCATCCTGTTACCGAAGATCACGGCTATTCGAATAGATTAACTTCCCTGCAGGGGTGCACCACATTCCCCAACACGCTTGATCCCATTTGGCCGGACACACTTTCCTGGGTCATGCCCGGCCTCGGAAGATCAACACGTCGCAGCCCCACCTAGACCAATAGAGAGGTCACCACGCCGGTCTAAACCTAAGCGCCCAGGGGTCTGGGCCCATCGCCCTTAGCACACCTGCACGTTGCGAACGCGGCCGGAAGCAGAAATAGCCCCCTGAATACAAGAGCAGGCTTACGGTCCAATCCGGCGCGCGCCACTCAGTCGCTGACGTCACGAAGGCTTCGGCTGATACCACGATGTCGGGATACCCATAACTACTCCCACGTAGATGGTTAGTGCGTATAGACCAAATGGCCAGACTCAGATCAAATACCCAGATCTCGTTAAGCGTGTTAAGTATCCGCGAACGCCGACCAGGGCCAGGCCACCTCTCTCCTAGGTGGTCTCAACCTGCCCTGTCGCTCCGCCTCAAAGTAACAGTCGGGGGCCGTCGGGAACCC
This sequence comes from Triticum urartu, assembly GCF_003073215.2. Lineage (NCBI taxonomy): Eukaryota > Viridiplantae > Streptophyta > Magnoliopsida > Poales > Poaceae > Triticum > Triticum urartu. The sequence goes on from NC_053024.1 coordinate 495,199,116, forward strand.
AGGCCCACCTCTACCGGGATGGAGCCACCTGCCCCTTCAGCCCCCATCTCCGAACAGTATCACAGGTAAGGTAACTGTGTAAAGTATATTGTATATGCCCGTGATCACCTCCCGAAGTGATCACGGCCCAGCAGTATAGCATGGCAGATGGACAAGAGTGTAGGGCCACTGATGGAACACTAGCATCCTATACTAAGCAGTAGGATAGCAGGTAATGGTATCAACAGTAGTAGCAAGGATAGGCTATGCATCAGAATAGGATTAAAGGAAAGCAGTAACATGCTAGACTACTCTAATGCAAGCAGTATAGAGAAGAGTAGGCGATATCTGGTGATCAGGGGGGGGCTTGCCTGGTTGCTCTGGCAAGAGAGAGGGGTCGTCAACACCGTAGTCGTACTGGGTAGCAGCGGCGTCGGTCTCAGTGTCTAGCGAGAGAAGAGGGGGAAGAAACAATAAATATTTAAGCAAGCAGATGCATAGCGATGCATGACATGACAAGTATCGGTGCTAGAGGTGCTCTAACGCGGTATGAGGTGATACCGGTGAAGGGGGGAAACATCCGAGAAAGTATCCCGGTGTTTTGCGTTTTCGGGCAGAGGAGCCGGAGGGGGAAAGTTGCGAGTTTGCTATGCTAGGGATGCGTGGCGGACTAACGGGCTGCGTATCCGGGTTCGTCTCGTCGTTCTGAGCAACTTTCATGTAGAAAGTATTTTCATCTGAGCTACGGTTTATTTTATATGATTTTCTAAAGTTTTAATCATTTTTAGAATTTATTTAATTATTTAAATTCAACATTATCCAGAATAGTGTTTGCTGACATCAGCATGATATCAGCAGTCAACGTTGACCGTTGACCTGGTCCACCTGACGTGTGGGTCCAGTGGGACCCACCTGTCATACTCTGTTAGGTTAATTAGGGTTTAGTTAAACTAATTACTAATTGATTAAACTAACAGGTTAATTAGGTTAATTAATTAGGATTAATTAACTTAATTAATTTAGTTAATTCATTAATTAATTTTATTATTAACTAATTATTTATTATATATATTTATTCATTTTTTTAATCCTCCCATTTTTTTTGTAAATGTTCTGGGGGCAGAGCCCCACATATCATTGGCAGGGGCTTAACGGGTGCTAGTGGCGCCCGACCAAGCGAGGTCCGAGCGGCGCAGATGGGCGCCGGCATCGGGCGATGACCGGGGCCACGGCCAGGCCGGCCAGGAACGGCACTGGCGAGGCCGGCCGAGTGGTGGATTGCCGCAGAGGACGGCGGGGGGTCGCGCGAGAGGGCGATGGAGGCAGTTGCGGCCAGAGACGGCGCATCAGCGGCGTGGTCATGAGTGCGGCAGCCGAGGTGCGGGGAGTCACCGGCAGAGGCGGCCGTAGGGCAGGGGCGGAGCTGCGAGGAGTCGGTAGACGCGGTCGGCGGCCGTTGTTGCGGGGGCGCCGACGCGGGGAGCAGAGGGGGTGCGAGGCAGTACAGGGCGGTGGTACGACGTGCGGTGCAGTGAGGGAAGCGGGGCGGTGGCGTGGCACGCGGCGAGCGAGCGGTGCAGGCGAGGCGCGTCGGCGCGGGGCGACGGGCACGGCCTGACGGAGCGGCGTGCGGCTAGGGCACGGTGTCCGCGGCGACAGCGACTAGCATGGTGCGGGTAAGAGAAGGAGGGGGCCTCACTGGGGGTTCGTAGGGTACGGGGCAGCGGGGGAGGCGAGGAGGAGGTCGGGGACGACGGCGAGGCTTGCTCTGGCGTGGTCCAGGCGATGGTGACGGCAAGGGGGGCGACGGGGTGGCTCCAGTGAGGCTCGCGGAGCTCCAGGTGGCGGTGGACGACGACGGGCGGGCACTGGGCGTCGGGGGCAACGGGATCGGGCCGATCCCGATCCAGATCGATGGGGAAGGATAAGGGGATCGTGGGGGAGTGGGGGCGAGCGAGTGGGGCGACGGGTGGTTACGGCTAGGGTTTCGGGGGTTAAGGAGAGGGAGTGGGCCGACCGGTTGGGCCGGTGGAGGCCAGCTGGGCCACTTGGCCCAGCAGGGGGGCTTTCTCTTTTGTTTGTTTTTTTTCTTTTTAGTCTGATTTGTATTTTCTTTTCTTTTATTTCCTTTTCTGTTTTATTTAGTTTAAAGCACTTAGGCACTTTGTAAAATTATGTTTTCTTCACTATAATTACCATAGCAATATTTGACACACACCGAACATTTTAGTTTTAATATTTGAAAACTTTTATTGTTTGCTTAATTTTGAATTTGAATTCGAACCGTTTTCGAACTAACGCGAGATTATCAACAGTAATCGAGGTGACGTGGCATCATTAGCAGAGGTTCACTGTAGCCTAATTATCCGGGCGTCACAATTCTCCTCTACTACAAGAAATCTCATCCCGAGATTTAAGAGGGGAAGTAAGGGGGAAGGGATTTGGTTATGAAATTCTAACGGGTCTTCTCGGTGTTGGTTGTTCTTCTCGAAGAGGTCACCACGATGTCTTTATTTCTCTACTCCAGGTCATCATGATGAAGTCGGCTTCCTTTCTTCGGGAACTCTATCGGACTTACGAAAGAATAAAGGGTGGGTATATTCCGGGAGAACGGACCTCTGCAAGGTTGACTATCTGGTAGCTAACATCGGGGAAGGTGGCGGAAAGTAACTCTCGAACTAAAACTTAAGAAAATATCAAGAGTAAGGTAAGGAGGTACCATCAGAAGTTTCAAGCGGGTAGGCAATCGCTCGTTGCCTAAAACGGAGTGTGAAAGGGGTTCAAAGCAACGGAAACAAGTATTGTGTTTAATACCAAAATTGAGGATCACACAGAAGGTGGCTCGTGAATTACATACGAGGCCAGGTGCGAGGAACAACCATTAGAAACAGGGTTGTACAGGAGAGTCAGGTTTTGATCCTGTGGAACTGGGGGTTATGGCCCACCATGTGGGTTAAAAGTAGGAAGGGCGGAGACGTCTTGCGTGATCATGCAGGAAAGGCATGTCAGAGGGTAGCCTATCGATTATGTCGGCAACAACGTCGATACCAAGGGCGAGGGACGAAGAGAACCATTTTCCTGCTCATTGAACGAGGCGGGCCAATAGGCAAAGTTCTCGTCCATCGGTGACTACCGTAATGTCATCAACAATAGTAACAGGATCTTACTGACAGAGGTGTACATCGAGGGGTTTACATAAGCAGTGAGTTATTACTACTTAGATCATATAGATCACAAGAAAGGTTAAACCAGACAATGGAAAGGAAAATATGATTATCAGATTAAACAGAACAATGGAAAGGAAAAATGTGTTTAAACACATATTTCAGGGGAATATCCTTCCCAAGGACAAGCAGAGCACGATATCCATGACAGGATATAACGTAGAAAACTCTTTAGGTAAAGGGAGAGAAATTTCATGACATTACCCATACAGCGGTGTTTGGATAATTGAGCAGGAAACATTTAGCTTTGGGCTTCAAATGTTCTTGTTGAAAAACGGAGTACCACAGACATGCTTCGAGATAGCATTGACATGGTCTTCAAGCAAAGATCATACTTTGGATACACAAAGGATCCATCAAGCACAACTTATAGAATAAGTCTTACAATTTCCTCATGGAAGAATGGATAATCTTGCAGAAAAGGAAACTATAATAATAGGTCCTCCGGCCAGGTGTGCTAGGCACGACATCACCTTACTGGGTCACATAAAGACCAATGTTATAACTCTTGGAAATATGTTCCAACCATCATATCTGACTAAGATTCAGATCTGAATGGTGTTAGGATAACTCAGATTTCAGGATACCTGAGAAGAAAGTGCAACACAAATTGTCAAGATGACATTTTAAGATTCTCGGGAATTGAACTATGGAAGCGAGTTCCGCAACAGGAGTTCATCATTAAACCAAGGAGAGGATGAGGTGGCTGATAGGCTCAGCAACAAATCATCGAGATTTCCAAAGGATTGATTTCCACAATTATGTGAACAAGGAAATATCATTTGTCGGATCAAATGATATAAGGATGTATGCTCGAGGAAAACATACACAATAAGCATTGGTTGAAAAGTGCACCCAAAATATGGCCTTAGGTAGCATGACCAATGTTAGAAAGGTGATTCAACAACCAATAGTCTAAGAATGAATTATCGATCATTAACTTGAAAGCAATAGGGTTGCTAGAAACACGAACAAGTTTGTGTTGAACGGAAGGCAATAAAGTGGTCGATGATAACACAAATCATCAAGGGGAAGGAGGGTACTTCTCATCATGAATTCAATTGATATCCTGGAAGGGGTCAAAATGTTGATGATGATCACGACACATTTGTCGAGAGGTTTCATGAGGATGTAATCGATCAGTGATGACATCAAGTCAAAGGAATGATGAAGTAAGAGGTCAATGGAAGCACAGATACGACACAAACTCGAAATCAAGCTTGCTTTTCAAGGTGAAATGATATGACAAGGAAAATCGACGTAAGCTTACCTCATCGTCGAAGTGGTGCTCCGAGAATAAGGACCAGGTAGCACAGTTAAAATCTCCACGACAATGATATAGCCATACAGGCTAGGAATGGCGTGGTCGGGTACAAACTCGTACTTAAAGAAGATTATCAAGTGTCGTTGAACCGTAGTGCAGGCTCGGTTCAGTTATCGGTGTTTTTGAGTGTTTAATGACTCAAAGCCCGTGAAAACTTGGAATCAGTGGGAATGTAGCACTTGATGAAGAACTCATAAGAAGCTATGCAGTTCCATGACAATCTCGAGGTACCAGGGGGTAATACTCGACGACAGATAAAAGTAGAGGTTGGACTGGGGTATTGCTCTATAGAAGACATGTGCTTAAACTTGCACGAGGAATGGTATTTAAAGGAGATCATGGTCGGAACCACGATTGCCAAAGGCCAGATCCCAGATATAAGCTGAACTTATACCAAGGGAGTAATTAATTTAAGAGAAGCTTTAATGATAAGATCTACATCGTGTCCATGGGCATGAACACAAAGTTCAAGGTCGACTCCCACTTCTTCAATGCATAACCTTACATTTACCTCCCCTTTTCGAAGTTGTAGTGCTGAAAAGTTATCTGACGAAGCGTCAGTAGGGTATAACCCGCATAACTTTCGAGGTCACACAAATTAAGGAAGGCATAGGTTCAACCCGTCAGGGTATCGTGGAAACATATACCACAAGCTTTGAGAGTAAATATTACCAGCTCGAAAGCAGAGCATGGTTGGCAAAAGGAGAGGATACAAATTACCAAAGGCATTATGTATCGGAGAAACAACTCACAAGGTGATTAATTATGAAGGACATTGTCGGATAATAATCCAACAGTGGATATGGTGATCCACAATGGAGCTGATGTGAGTATCGATACCCAATCAGAGGAAGAAAGAATGCAAATGCATCGTTTTACAGAACATCTGAATAATTCAACGTTTAAATAACAAAGGATTTATGATTCTCCAATCAAGGGATCAGGGGCAAACGCTCTGATCAAGGACGGACAAGTTGAATAGACTTTGGGGTACAATCGATGGCAATCTGATTGGCCGAGGACCAGCTCACGTTTTAAATGACATCTGAGCTGGAAGGATGAATTCTATGATCTGAGTGAGGATTGCGAGCATTCGCAACATATTGAGTCAATGGACTCAAAATGATATTGACAAAGGTTGCCAATAAGATTACTATACTTATGGGATTAACCATAATGCAAGCAAGCAAGAATTTCAGGAGCAATAGGTTGCTCAGGATTTTTGGAATACCGAATGGTATTTCGAAGAATTTTGTGAACTGCATGAATATCTGGGGATGAGCGGATACTCGATAAATGCGAGTAATTATCCGTAGTGGTATGCATGTGGCAAAGAACTGCAAGGCAGTAGACACAAAGTATTCTCGGGGTATCTTATAATAACAAGCTCGACTGGGAATAAAAGTAAGCACGACAGGTCTAAATACTTACCCATAGGGATATTTCAGTGGTAGGGAATTGCAAAAGCAATGGCATAAGGTTTTGGGAGAACATCGGAGAGTATTGTCAGAACCTTCTGTTGAAGCAGTCGATCATCTATAATGAAGGGGCTCTTCGGCAGGAAGTGGTAACGAGAACCTAGAGTTAGATTTTGCAAAATTCATTTAACCCGAATAGAAGAGAGTTCAGAGTCCCAGAGTAAGGATCAAGGAGTAAAAGATCCTAATACCACCCAGATGGCAACGTGGGCCCATGGGCCGCACAGCCATGTTAGAAAGACAGTTTTTATCGACTAGACTCAACTTCGGCCAAGGAGTTGGAAAGGGGATTCCTACAGGCAGTCGGCTCTGATACCAACTTGTGACGCCCCCGGTTTGATCGTACACAAATCATACACGCAAACGTGTACGATCAAGATCAGGGACTCACGAGAAGATATCACAACACAACTCTACAAATAAAATAAGTCATACAAGCATCATATTACAAGCCAGGGGCCTCGAGGGCTCGAATACAAGAGCTCGATCATAGACGAGTCAGCGGAAGCAACAATATCTGAGTACAGACATAAGTTAAACAAGTTTGCCTTAAGAAGGCTAGCACAAACTGGGATACAGATCGAAAGAGATGCAGGCCTCCTGCCTGGGATCCTCCTAACTACTCCTGGTCGTCATCAGCGGGCATCACATAGTAGTAGGCACCTCCGGTGTAGTAGGAGTCGTCGTCGAAGGTGGCGTCTGGCTCCTAGGCCCCAACATCCGGTTGCGACAACCAGGTAGAAGGGATAGGGGGAAAAGAGGGAGAAAGCAACCGTGAGTACTCATCCAAAGTACTCGCAAGCAAGGAGCTATACTACATATGTATGCATTGGTATCAAATGGAATAAGGGTATCATATGTGGACTGAACTGCAGAAAGCCGGAATAAGGGGGGGATAGCTAGTCCTTTCGAAGACTACGCTTCTGGCAGCCTCCGTCTTGCAGCATGTAGAAGAGAGTAGACTAAAGTCCTCCAAGTAGCATCGCATAGCATAATCCTAACCGATGATCCTCCCCTCGTCGACCTGTGAGAGAGCGATCACCGGTTGTATCTGGCACTTGAAAGGTGTGTTTTATTAAGTATCCGGTTCTAGTTGTCATAAGGTCAAGGTACAACTCCAAGTCATCCTGTTACCGAAGATCACGGCTATTCGAATAGATTAACTTCCCTGCAGGGGTGCACCACATTCCCCAACACGCTTGATCCCATTTGGCCGGACACACTTTCCTGGGTCATGCCCGGCCTCGGAAGATCAACACGTCGCAGCCCCACCTAGACCAATAGAGAGGTCACCACGCCGGTCTAAACCTAAGCGCCCAGGGGTCTGGGCCCATCGCCCTTAGCACACCTGCACGTTGCGAACGCGGCCGGAAGCAGAAATAGCCCCCTGAATACAAGAGCAGGCTTACGGTCCAATCCGGCGCGCGCCACTCAGTCGCTGACGTCACGAAGGCTTCGGCTGATACCACGATGTCGGGATACCCATAACTACTCCCACGTAGATGGTTAGTGCGTATAGACCAAATGGCCAGACTCAGATCAAATACCCAGATCTCGTTAAGCGTGTTAAGTATCCGCGAACGCCGACCAGGGCCAGGCCACCTCTCTCCTAGGTGGTCTCAACCTGCCCTATCGCTCCGCCTCAAAGTAACAGTCGGGGGCCGTCGGGAACCCAGGCCCACCTCTACCGGGATGGAGCCACCTGCCCCTTCAGCCCCCATCTCCGAACAGTATCACAGGTAAGGTAACTGTGTAAAGTATATTGTATATGCCCGTGATCACCTCCCGAAGTGATCACGGCCCAGCAGTATAGCATGGCAGATGGACAAGAGTGTAGGGCCACTGATGGAACACTAGCATCCTATACTAAGCAGTAGGATAGCAGGTAATGGTATCAACAGTAGTAGCAAGGATAGGCTATGCATCAGAATAGGATTAACGGAAAGCAGTAACATGCTACACTACTCTAATGCAAGCAGTATAGAGAAGAGTAGGCGATATCTGGTGATCAAGGGGGGGTTTGCCTGGTTGCTCTGGCAAGAGAGAGGGGTCGTCAACACCGTAGTCGTACTGGGTAGCAGCGGCGTCGGTCTCAGTGTCTAGCGAGAGAAGAGGGGGAAGAAACAATAAATATTTAAGCAAGCAGATGCATAGCGATGCATGACATGACAAGTATCGGTGCTAGAGGTGCTCTAACGCGGTATGAGGTGATACCGGTGAAGGGGGGAAACATCCGAGAAAGTATCCCGGTGTTTTGCGTTTTCGGGCAGAGGAGCCGGAGGGGGAAAGTTGCGAGTTTGCTATGCTAGGGATGCGTGGCGGACTAACGGGCTGCGTATCCGGGTTCGTCTCGTCGTTCTGAGCAACTTTCATGTAGAAAGTATTTTCATCTGAGCTACGGTTTATTTTATATGATTTTCTAAAGTTTTAATCATTTTTAGAATTTATTTAATTATTTAAATTCAACATTATCCAGAATAGTGTTTGCTGACATCAGCATGATATCAGCAGTCAACGTTGACCGTTGACCTGGTCCACCTGACGTGTGGGTCCAGTGGGACCCACCTGTCATACTCTGTTAGGTTAATTAGGGTTTAGTTAAACTAATTACTAATTGATTAAACTAACAGGTTAATTAGGTTAATTAATTAGGATTAATTAACTTAATTAATTTAGTTAATTCATTAATTAATTTTATTATTAACTAATTATTTATTATATATATTTATTCATTTTTTTAATCCTCCCATTTTTTTTGTAAATGTTCTGGGGGCAGAGCCCCACATATCATTGGCAGGGGCTTAACGGGTGCTAGTGGCGCCCGACCAAGCGAGGTCCGAGCGGCGCAGATGGGCGCCGGCATCGGGCGATGACCGGGGCCACGGCCAGGCCGGCCAGGAACGGCACTGGCGAGGCCGGCCGAGTGGTGGATTGCCGCAGAGGACGGCGGGGGGTCGCGCGAGAGGGCGATGGAGGCGGTTGCGGCCAGAGACGGCGCATCAGCGGCGTGGTCATGAGTGCGGCAGCCGAGGTGCGGGGAGTCACCGGTAGAGGCGGGCGTAGGGCAGGGGCGGAGCTGCGAGGAGTCGGTAGACGCGGTCGGCGGCCATTGTTGCGGGGGCGCCGACGCGGGGAGCAGAGGGGGTGCGAGGCAGTACAGGGCGGTGGTACGGCGTGCGGTGCAGCGAGGGAAGCGGGGCGGTGGCGTGGCACGCGGCGAGCGAGCGGTGCAGGCGAGGCGCGTCGGCGCGGGGCGACGGGCACGGCCTGACAGAGCGGCGTGCGGCCAGGGCACGGTGTCCGCGGCGATGGCGACTAGCAGGGTGCGGGTAAGAGAAGGAGGGGGCCTCACTGGGGGTTCGTAGGGTACGGGGCAGCGGGGGAGGCGAGGAGGAGGTCGGGGACGACGGCGAGGCATGCTCCGGCGTGGTCCAGGCGATGGTGACGGCAAGGGGGGCGACGGGGTGGCTCCAGTGAGGCTCGCGGAGCTCCAGGTGGCGGTGGACGGCGACGGGCGGGCACTGGGCGTCGGGGGCAACGGGATCGGGCCGATCCCGATCCAGATCGATGGGGAAGGATAAGGGGATCATGGGGGAGTGGGGGGGAGCGAGTGGGGCGACGGGTGGTTACGGCTAGGGTTTTGGGGGTTAAGGAGAGGGAGTGGGCCGGCCGGTTGGGCCGGTGGAGGCCAGTTAGGCCACTTGGCCCAGCAGGGGGGCTTTCTCTTTTGTTTTTTTTTGTTTTTTTTGTCTGATTTGTATTTTCTTTTCTTTTATTTCCTTTTCTGTTTTATTTAGTTTAAAGCACTTAGGCACTTTGTAAAATTATGTTTTCTTCACTATAATTACCATAGCAATATTTGACACACACCGAACATTTTAGTTTTAATATTTGAAAACTTTTATTGTTTGCTTAATTTTGAATTTGAATTCGAACCGTTTTCGAACTAACGCGAGATTAGCAACAGTAATCGAGGTGACGTGGCATCATTAGCAGAGGTTCACTGTAGCCTAATTATCCGGGCGTCACACCACTGATGGAACACTAGCATCCTATACTAAGCATTTAGGATTGCAGGTAAAGGTAACAACAGTAGTAGCAAGGACAGACTATGCATCAAGATAGGATAATGAAAAGCAGTAACATGCTACACTACTCTAATGCAAGAAGTAGAGAGAAGAGTAGGCGATATCTGGTGATCAAGGGGGGGGCTTGCCTGGTTGCTCTGGCAAGAGAGAGGGGTCGTCAACACCGTAGTCGATCGGGGCACCAGCAGCGGCGTCCGTCTCGTAGTCTACCGGAGAGAAGAGGGGGAAAAACAAATAATATAATGCAAACAAATGCATGACGTTGCATGACATGACAAAGCGTGAAGCTAGGTGTGCCCTAACGCGGTATGAGGTGGTACCGGTGAAGGGGGAAACATCCGGGAAAATATCCCCGGTGTTTCGCGTATTCGGACAAATGAACCGAAGGGGGAAAGTTGTGTGTTCGCTATGCTAGGGATGCGTGGCGGACGAAAGGGCTGCATAACCGGATTCGTCTCGTCGTTCTGAGCAACTTTCATGTACAAAGTTTTCCCATCCGAACTACGGTTTATTCTATATTGATTTTAAAAGATTTAAATCAATTTTGGCATTTAATTAATTGATTTAATTCAATATTATCCAGAATAGTATTTGCTGACATCAGCATGACATCAGCAGTCAACAGGGGTGTTGACTGGTCATCTGACGTGTGGGTCCCACATGTCATTGTCTGTTTAGACTAATTAGGGTTTAACTAATCTATTTACTGTTTAATTAAACTAACTAGCTAATTAGATTAATTAATTAGGATTAATTAAATTTATTAATTAATTAATTAATTTAATTATTATTTATTTATTTACTTACTTATATTTTTTGAAAGAAAATTAATTTTATTATTATATTATTATTATTTTTATAATCCGTTTCGTTCTAATCCGAGGCTGGCCCCACTTGTCAGGGACCCAGCCCAACCGGGGCGGGCGAACGGGAAACGGGCGTCGGGCGCGGGCGCCGCCTGAACGGGCACTGCGGGCTCTCGACCACTGGCGACGGCAAGGGCACGGCGGAGGCGGGCGGGGCTGCCGGCGAAGGGTGTCGGGGCTCCAGCGGTGATGCGGTGCTAGGCACGCGGTTGGGGGTAGCGGCAGAGGGAGCGCTCGCCGGGCGGGGCGAGAAGACGTGGTGAGGCTGTGGCAGGCGGCGCAGGCACACATCGAGCGAGGCGACGACGAGCAGGGGGGCTCGGCGGTCAGCACGAGCGCACGGTGGCTGGAGTTGGGAGGTGTTACGGGGCGCGGGCGAGGCGCGGGGGCTACGCATGAGCGGTTGTGCGCGTGTGGCCATGGACGCGAGGTGCCGGCGATGGTGGAGCGGTGACCGTGGGGCAGAGACACGGCGTAGCAGCTGCGAGCGGAGCCGGTGAGGGGCGTAGCACGCGAGGAAGCGGGCGTGCAAGTGCGGGGCTGCGTCAAGCAGCAGCGGTCGAGGTGCGAGCGAGGCACGCGCAGAGGGAGCCGGGCGCGGCCAGGCCATGTGCCAACGCAGGCCATGGTGGAGGGGGGCGGCGAGCGCGGAGGGCAGAGGGGAGGGAGAAGGCGGCGACTCACGGCGGGGGGGTAGGGGTCGGGGCAACGGGGGTTGAAGAGGAGTCGGGGACGACGGCGCCGGCGAGGAGGGAGGCGACGGTGGTGGTGATGGATGCGTCCGGCGAGGACGGGAGCGACCGTGTCGGGGTGGGACGACACCAGGGGCGGGCGTGGAGACACCTGCGAGGAGGGTGGGGCGGATCCGATGAGGTGGCATCGCGGGGGAGGACGGAGGCGCGGCGGGGCTCAGGGTTCGGGCGCCTCCAAGCGGTGGCGGCGTCGAGCGCACCGATCCAGTTCTGGATCAGGGGAGGGGGAGAGCGTAGTGGGGGGGGAGTGGGTGGCTGGGGTGGTTAGGGTTACGGGGTGTGGGGGTTAAGTAGTGGGAGTGGGCCGGCCTGGCATGTGGCTGGGCCGAGGCCCAGTGGGGGGGCAGTCTTTTCTCTTTTCTGTTTTTTCTATTTTGTTTATTATTCTTTTGTTGTTTTTATTTTATCTCACAATTCATTTTTGTTTGTAAAATATATGATTAACACCCAAATTTGCATTACTAAATATACCTCTGCCACTTTAACTTTGGCACCTAATTAAATTAGTTTAGTATTTTGTAAAATATATTAGGAGTATAACTAATTGTTTTGCTGTTGTTTTAATCACTTTAGGGTATTTAATTATTTTATAAAGATGTTGTTTCTCCACCAATAATATCCATGATTTATTTGTCACATTAAGAACATTTTAATTTTGACTTTTGAAAACTTTATTCATTTGACTTGATTTTTAAATTTGAAATTTGGACGGGATTTGAATCATCGCAAGATTAACAACTGCAATCGTGATGACGTGGCATCATTAGTACAAGGTTACTGTAGCGTAACTATCCGGGCGTCACAGTAACGGTCTACCCGATCATAAGGTGCTAGCGCTTCTGAAAGACTATGTCTCGGTCATCCGTTTCTCAAACACCATGAAGTGCGAGAATCCCAACGGAGGAGATCGAGTCTTGTGGGGAAAAGTGCGCAAACCTCTGCAGAGTGTATAAACTAATCATGGTTAGCCGTGTCCCCGGTTATGGAGATCTTGAGTATCTAGTACTTGGATTATCATGTGAATCTCATCATGTTACTCTAATTAATTTGTTGGGTTTTTAATGATGATGTTTAATTGGGATTGAGAGGGTGTCTACACTCTCAATGATTAACAACCACCATGATAGTTAAATAAAATTTATTCCTTTGCAGTAGGGAAAAATTGGCTTTACGCAAAACTGTAACCATAGAGCTTTCCACCAGCCAAATATGCATGTAGTATAGCCTTATTCTTTCATTGCTCTCTATGTCTTACATTGCCAGCATATTCCATGTGCTGACCCGTTTCGGGCAGCAATGTTCATGTTGCAGACTTTTCAAACGACGAGTAAGGTGCTTTTAGGTCGTGGTTCTATACTCAGTGATGCCGTTGGAGTTGATGGACTCACTTATCTTCCAAGCCTTCCGCTGTTATCGTTATTAGATGGCCTTATGCCATATTTATTGTAATAAGTTCTCTTTTGAGACACTCGATGTAATAAGTGTGTGATTGCTACTCTGTTATAAATCCTTCAAGTACTGTGTGGTGTCAGCATTACTGATCCAGGGATGACACTGGAGCACAGAGATTGGACCGTTTGAGGTCTGGTCGCTACACTCTCTCTCTATCCTCCCTCTCTTTTCGCTTGCCTTTCTTCCGCTATGTCTGAATCAAAAAGGGTTGGGGGTTCTCTCCAGAGTTTTAGTACTTTGGACAACCCCTCTATCCTCGCTAAACTTATAAATAAGGATACTATGAAAAAACCTACCGGAGGTATCAATGAGAGTCTTAATAATTTTGATGAAGATGATTCTAGAATTTTTCGTTATTTACTTGATGAATCTTTGAAAGATGCTTGGTATAGACTATTAAGGATCAGGGCTAGTTATGTTCCTCAATATCAAATTGAAGTTTACCTAAAAAGCTTCTATATTGCCCTTCCTTCTTCTTTTAAGCATGTCTTAGATTCTATATTTGAAGAAGGTTTCCTTGAAGGGGATGTCGTAGACACTTATGAAAAAATGAAAACTATATTTGGGCATCCCATGAATGAGAAAGTTGAATCTACATCTCTTTTGCTCTCTTACCAAAATGAATCTATTAAAGAGATAAAGGCTAGCCTAGATACAAACTTCCGTAACATACTTAATCTTTCTACTACCATTAATAACCATGTGCTTTATCAAAATAGAAGGATTAATTCTATAGATAGCAAGTTTGCTCTTTTCTTTCCTAGTACCAAAGATGGCAATACCTAGATCTATTCTTGCTTGTTATGCCTAGCTAGGGGCGTTAAACGATAGCGCTTGTTGGGAGGCAACCCAATTTTATTTTTATTCCTTGCTTTTTTATCCTGCTTAGTAATAAATAAATTATTTAGCCTCTGTTTTGGTTGTGTTTTTTGTGTTTAATTAGTGTTTGTGCCAAGTAGAACCGTTGGGAAGACTTGGGGAAAGTCTTGTTGAACTTGCTGTAAAAACAGAAACTTTAGCGCTCACGAGAACTGCTGCCATTTTTATTTGGAGAGTGATATTTAGTTAATTATTTTTCCAGATGATTAATAGATAAATTCCTCACTTCCGGAAATTTATTTTAGAATTTTTGGGGTTCCAGATCTTGCGCTAGCTACAGATTACTACAGACTGTTCTGTTTTTGACAGACTCTGTTTTGCGTGTGTTGTTTGCTTATTTTGATGAATCTATGGCTAGTAAATTAGTTTATAAACCATAGAGAAGTTTGAATAAAGTAGGTATAACACCCATATAAATACATAATGATTTCATTACAGTACCTTGAAGTGGTCTTTTGTTTTCTTTCGCTAACGGAGCTCATGAGATTTTCTACTTTAAGTTTTGTGTTGTGAAGTTTTCAAGTTTTGGGTAAAGATTTGATGGATTATGGAACAAGGAGTGGCAAGAGCCTAAGCTTGGGGATGCCCATGGCACCCCCAAGATAATCTAAGGACACCTAAAAGCCAAAGCTTGGGGATGCCCCGGAAGGCGTCCCCTCTTTCGTCTACTTCTATCGGTAACTTTACTTGGAGATATATTTTTATTTACCACATGATATGTGTTTTACTTGGAGCGTCTTGTATGATTTGAGTATTTTCTTGTTAGTTTACCACAATCATCCTTTCTGTACACATCTTTTGAGAGAGCCATACAAGATTTGGAATTTGTTAGAATACTCTATGTGCTTCGCTTATATCTTTTGAGTTATATAATTTTGCTCTAGTGCTTCACTTATATCTTTTAGAGCACGGTGGTGGATTTGTTTTATAGAAACTATTGATCTCTCATGCTTCACTTAGATTATTTTGAGAGTCTTAATAGCATGGTAATTTTCTTAAAATCCTAATATGTTTGGTATGCAAGATTAATAATAAAATTTTCTTATGAGTGTGTTGAATACTAAGAGAAGTTTGATGCTTGATGATTGTTTTGAGACATGGAGGTAATAATATCAAAGTCGTGCTAGTTGAGTAGTTGTGAAATTGAGAAATACTTGTGTTGAGGTTTGCAAGTCCCGTAGCATGCACGTATGGTAAATGTTATGCAAAAAATTTGAAACATGAGGTGTTATTTGATTGTCTTCCTTATGAGTGGCGGTCGGGGACGAGCGATGGTCTTTTCCTACCAATCTATCCCCCTAGGAGCATGCACGTAGTACCGAGGTTTTTGATGACTTGTAGACTTTTTGCAATAAGTATGTGAGTTCTTTATGACTAATGTTGAGTCCATGGATTATACGCACTCTCACCCTTCCATTCTTGCTAGCCTCTTCGGTACCGTGCATTGCCCTTTCTCACATTGAGAGTTGGCGCAAACTTCACCGGTGCATCCAAACCCTGTGATATGATACGCTCTTTCACACATAAACCTCCTTATATCTTCCTCAAAACAGCCACCATACCTACCTATTATGGCATTTCCATAGCCATTCCGATATATATATTGCCATGCAACTTTCCATCATTCCGTTTATCATGACACATTCATCATTGTCATATTGCTTAGCATGATCATGTAGTTGACATAGTATTTGTGGCAAAGCCACCGTTCATAATTCTTTCATACATGTCACTCTTGGTTCATTGCATATCCCGGTACACTGCCGGAGGCATTCATATAGAGTCATCTTTGTTCTAGTATCGACTTGTAATCATTGAGTTGTAAATAAATAGAAGTGTGATGATCATAATTTTCTAGAGCATTGTACCAAGTGAGGAATATAAAAAAAGAGAAAGGCCATAAAAAGAGAAAAGGCCCAAAAAAGAAAAAAATGAGAGAAAAAGAGATAAGGGACAATGTTACTATCCTTTGCCACACTTGTGCTTCAAGGTAGCACCATGATCTTCATAGTAGAGAGTCTCTCATGCTATCACTTTCATATACTAGTGGGAATTTTTTATTATTGAACTTGGCTTGTATATTCCAACAATGGGCCTCCTCAAGTGCCCTAGGTCTTCGTGAGCAAGCAAGTTGGATGCACACCCACTTAGTTTCTTTTGTTGAGCTTTCATACATTTATAGCTCTAGTGCATCCGTTGCATGGCAATCTCGACTCCTTGCATTAACATCAATCGGTGGGCATCTCCATAGCCCATTGATTAGCCTCGTTGATGTGAGACTTCCTCCTTTTTTGTCTTCTCCACATAACCCCCCTCATTATATTCTATTCCACCTATAGTGCTATGTCCATGGCTCGCGCTCATATATTGCGTGAAAATTTATAGGTTTGAGATTACTAAAGTATGAAACAATTGCTTGGCTTGTCATCGGGGTTGTGCATGATGATATCATTCTTGTGTGATGAAAATGAAACATGACTAAACCATATGATTTTGTAGGGATGAACTTTCTTTGGCCATGCTATTTTGAGAAGACATAAATGCTTAGTTGGTATGCTTGAAGTATTATCATTTTTATGTCAATATGAACTTTTGTCTTGAATCTATCGGATCTGAATATTCATACCACAATTAAGAAAAAATACATTAAAATTATGCCAAGTAGCACTCCGCATCAAAAATTCTGTTTTTATCATTTACCTACTCGAGGACGAGCAGGAATTAAGCTTGGGGATGCTTGATACGTCTCCAACATATCTATAATTTTTGATTGCTCCATGCTATATTATCTACTGTTTTGGGCATTATTGGGCTTTATTATCCACTTTTGTATTATTTTTGGGACTAACCTATTAACCGGAGGCCCAGCCCAGAATTGCTATTTTTTGCCTGTTTTAGGGTTTCGAAGAAAAGGAATATCAAACGGAGTCCAAACGGAATGAAACCTTCGGGAACGTGATTTTCTCACTAAATACAACTCCAAGAGAGAGAGAGAGAGAGAGAGAGATGAAGCCATCTAGCTACAAACTACGGACCCAAAGGTCTACAAAGAACTACTCACGCATCATCGGAGAGGCACTAATGGAAGTGGCGAACCCCTCCGTGATGGTGTCTAGATTGGATCTGGTGGTTCTGGACTCTGCGGCAGCTGGATGAATATTTCATCGACTCCCCTAGGGTTCTGGGGTTTTTGGGTATTTATAGAGAAAAGAGGAGGTCCGGGGGGCACCCGAGGTGGGCACAACCCATCAGGGCGCGCCTGGGCCTCCTGGCTCTCTGGTGGGTTGTGCCTCCCTTGGGGCACCCCCCAGGCGCGGTCGGGGCCCGTTGTGTTCCTTCTGGCCCATAAAAATTCTCCGTAAAGTTTTGTAGCATTTGGAATCCGTTTGATATTGATTTTCTGCGATGTAAAAAATATGGAAAAAAAACAGCAACTCGCACTTGGCACTATGTCAATATATTAGTACCAAAAATGATATAAAATTACTATAAAATGATTATAAAATATCCAAGATTGATAATAAAACGGCATGGAAGAATCAAAAAATATAGATACGTTGGAGACGTATCACCGCCGACGCCCCTCTCCCCTCTCTCCCAGTCGATGCCCCTCCTCCGACGACCATGACCGAGCGCTACCCCGACGATG
The DNA here is from genome assembly GCF_003073215.2 of Triticum urartu. Lineage (NCBI taxonomy): Eukaryota > Viridiplantae > Streptophyta > Magnoliopsida > Poales > Poaceae > Triticum > Triticum urartu. The sequence goes on from NC_053024.1 coordinate 495,216,807, forward strand.
GAGCGACGGCTAACGGCTTCGGCCACCACCACCTGGACAAGGACGAGGCCCGCCTCCTCTACGAGACGGACTACCCGGCGCCACCAGACATGCATGTGTCGGGCTGAAAGTGCAACTATCCTTGGGTGGTTTTGGTAATTCCTAACAACATATAGCTCATTGAACTAATGCTCTTTCAAGATGATCATTTCAGAAAGTTCAATGATTGGCATGGCATGGACTAGGAATGTGGACCCCTCAAAATGCTAAGGACACATATTGGCTCAAGCTCAAGACTCTACATTTTCATTTTTAGTGATCCAAGATCACATTGAGTCCATAGGAAAAGCTAATACTATTAAAAGGGGATGAGGTGTTGCTTAATGGCTTGATTGCTCAAAATGCTTAGTGATATGCTCCAAAATCCCTCAATCACTTTATCATATCCACATATGACCCAAACCAAAAGTCAAACTCACCCCCACCGATTTGATCTATCCGGCACCACCGAGTTCATTTGACATAGCCACCGTGAGAAACCCTAGTCAGTTCGGTCTCACCGATAGGGATCTCGGTCTCACTCGGATGGGATTGCAAACTCTCTATTTCCCTTCGTAACGTTTCGGTCTAACCGAGATGAGCGATCAGTCCCACTGAGCTCGCAATGCAAACTCTCTGTTTCCCTTTCGTAACGTTTCGGTCTCACCGAAATGAGCGATTCGGTCCCACCAAATTTGCCTGACCAACTCTCTGTTTGCCTATTACAGAAATCGGTCTCACCGAGTTTATGTGATCGGCCTCACCGATATTACGTTATGCCCTAACCCTAATGAAATCGTTCCCACCGAGTTGACATGTCGGTCCCACCGAAAAGCCTAACATTCACATTTTGAACTAAATCGGTCTGACCGAGTTTCATGATTTTGTCCCACCGAGTTTGGTAAATTGTGTGTAACGGTTAGATTTGTGTGGAGGCTATATATACCCCTCCACCCACTCTTCATTCATAGAGAGAGCCATCAGAACATGCCTACACTTCCAGCATTCATTTTCTGAGAGAGAACCACCTACTCATGTGTTGAGACCAAGATATTCCATTCCAACCACAAGAATCTTGATCTCTAGCCTTCCTGATGCGGAGCATCCTAGGGACATCACCATGTCAAGAGTTCGTTTGGCAAGTGACACGTGCCACATATACTTCACATACATAAAGGTGAACCATCTCCTTTACACGTGTTCACTTGACCCCTTTGAGGATGGTATACTACTTGACATTCCTTCCGTGTGCATTCATAGATATTGTCCAGCTTAAAACATAGCGAGGACGAGTTCATGCGGAAGAGAACATCTACACCATCCAAGAGGGAAGCCTGGAAGCGGATAAGGAAGCGCCAAGAAGAAGGCAGCAACTCCCAGGTGACCCCGTGCGCACGGGCCCTTCCGACCCCGTGTCCACGGGCCTCCCAGGCTGGCTGTCCTGAAGACCCCGTGCGCACAGGCATGTACTGTGCCCACGGGACCCCTGTGTCCACGGGCCTCATGGACCTCGTGCGCACGGGCCCTTGCGTCAGGTCTCTGGATACCCTGTGCGCACGGGCTCCACTTACCCCGTGCACACGGGGCCCTCTATGTGATGCTGCGGGCTTTGCCCTTGTTTTACCATTTCACCCCTGCTTACCCCTTCATCTCCTAGGACTATATATACTCCTTCATCTCCTCCATTTAGAGATGGCTAAGAATAGATCTAGACATTAGAGCTTAGCTCATGTATCTCCCCTTGTGGGTTTCCTCTTGAGGGAGAAGACTCCCTTGGAGTGCAAGACCTCCTAAGGGAGAAGGATCCCTAGGATCATCAAGACCTCCAAAGGGAGAAGGATTCCCCAAGTGAATCATCAATCCCTCATCTCCTTCATAGGATTTGGGATGAACTCTACCATGTATCTTGTTTCCCTTTGATTGTTCATGTACCTTGTGGATCTTGTGTGTTTGTTGGTCTAGTGGATGTGTGATTGGACTTGTTCTTGAGTGTTCCTCTTGTTTTCCCTCCTTGTGTTCATCTTGTTCTTGGGGATTCCCCCTCCAATTCGTGAAAGATCTCTCCATAGGGTTCCACCCTACAATATCTTGGTATTAGAGCCACGTTGATCACGAAATTGGAGCCCCCTTTTGTTTTTCTAGCCTAATTTGCTTGTTCTTGCCCAATTTCGAAAATTCCCCACAAAAAGAGCCATAACAATTTTTTTTTGTGATTTGAAGTTTCTTGTGAGTTTTTGTTGATTTTGATCCGTGGATCTGGCGTCTAGCAAGTAGATCTAACTCCTAGTGCGTCCCCATACCCCAATTTTTCTTCCCCCCCCCCATCGAATTTGACAAGAAAATCACGAATTTTCCGCCTACCCCATGCCCACGGGCCCCCGCAAAGTCTCTGGTGACCCTGTGTCCTCGGTACGTGTACCATGCGTACGGGACCCCGTGTCCACGGGCCCTGGACCCCATGCGCACGGCCCCCCTATAGCAGCCGCGAGCATTTCATGTTTTTGCCCATAACTTCCACCCCCGAACGCCGATTTGGGTGTTCTTTGGCTCATTGAAAAGCGAGAGACGTGCCCGAGCTGCTCATCTTGGTTTTACCACCATTTGACTCCATAAAATTTCATCCATATTTGCATCTTTTCCATAGCCCCTACGCCATAGCTTCCGCACCACCACACACAACTTCCACAAACTAACCCATTTTGGTTCCTTTGGTATTTGTGGTTGTTGGAGTTGTGATTTTAGTCTCCTAAGGTGTTTCGGCTACTTAGGGACGGTTACATATTCATCCACCACCGGTGACTTGTATTGGTCCATCGACTACATCCACCACGAGCTTCCACATCGACGACGACCATCCATCCTTTGAGACCATTGAGGGAGTCCTGGATTAGGGGGTGTTCAGTTAGCCAGACTATACCTTCAGCCGAACTCCTGGACTATGAAGATACAAGATTGAAGACTTCGTCTCGTGTCCGGAAGGGACTTTCCTTGGCGTGGAAGGCAAGCTTGGCGATACGGATATGTAGATCTCCTACCATTGTAACTGACTTTGTGTAACCCTAACCCTCTCCGGTGTCTATATAAACTGGAGGGTTTTAGTCCGTAGGACAACATACCCAACAACAATCATACCATAGGCTAGCTTCTAGGGTTTAGCCTCTCCGATCTCGTGGTAGATCAACTCTTGTACTACCCATATCATCAATATTAATCAAGCAGGACGTAGGGTTTTACCTCCATCGAGAGGGCCCGAACCTGGGTAAAACTTCGTGTCCCTTGCCTCCTGTTACCATCCGGCCTAGACGCACAGTTCGGGACCCCCTACCCGAGATCCGCCAGTTTTGACCCCGACATTGGTGCTTTCATTGAGAGTTCCTCTGTGTCGTCGCCGTCAGGCTCGATGGCTCCTACGATCATCAATAGTGATGCATTCCAGGGTGAGACCTTCCTCCCCGGACAGATCTTCGTCTTCGGCGGCTTCGCACTGCGGGCCAATTCACTTGTCCATCTAGAGCAGATCGAAAGCTATGCCCCTGGCCGTCAGGTCAGATTTGGAAGCTTAAACTACACGGCTGACATCCGCGGGGACTTGATCTTCGACGGATTCGAGCCACTGCTGAGCGTGTCGCACTGTCACGATGAGCATGATCTAGCTCTGCCGCCGAACAGTGCCCTGGAGGCCGCACCCGCATCGTCTTCGGCCCTTAATTCGGAGCCAACTACACCGATCAAGGATGGGTGGTTGGACGCCGCCTCGAGGGCTGCGATCCCAACGGCGATCGAGCCGAACACCAGCCCCGCACTCTACGAGACTCGTGACTCCAAGGAACCGGACTCCTCTCCGTACTCCGAACCTTCCGCGCCCCTGCCGATCGAATCCGATTGGGCGCCGATCATGGAGTTTACTGCCGCGGACATCTTTCAGCACTCGCCTTTCAGCGATATTCTGAAGACACTGAAGTCTCTCTCTTTATCAGGAGAGCCCTGGCCGGACTACGGTCAGCAAGGTTGGGATACGGACGATGAATAAATTCAAAGCCCACCCACCACCCACTTTGTAGCCACTGTCGATGATTTAACCAACATGCTCGACTTCGACTCTGAAGACATCGACGGTATGGACGCCGATGAAGGAGACGATGAAGAACTAGCGCCTATCAGGCCCTGGAAATCCACCTCGTCATATGACATATACATGGTGGACGCCCCAAAAGAAGGAGATGGCGATGGAACAGCGGAGGATGACCCCTCCAAGAAACAGCCTAAGAGTCGGCGTCAGCGGCACCGCTCAAAATCCCGCCAAAACAAATACGGTGATTCCAGCACGGGAGATAATAATACTCCGGAAAGTGCCGAAGAAAACCCCCTCCAACAAGATTTAGCACAGGAGGATGGAGAAACCAGCCCTCATGAGAGAGCGGCAGACAGAGAGGTCGAGGACGATAATTATATGCCTCCCTCCGAGGACGAGGCAAGCCTGAACAACGACGAATTCGTCGTGCCAGAGGATCTCGTCGAGCAAGAGCGTTTTCAACGCAGGCTTATGGCCACGGCAAGAAGCCTCAAGAAAAAACAACAACAGCTTAGAGCTGATCAAGATTTGCTAGTTGACAGATGGACTGAAGTCCTTGCGGCCGAAGAGCATAAACTCATACGCCCCTCAAAGAGCTACCCAAAACGTAGGTTGCTACCCCGATTAGAGGAGGAAGCACTTAAACCTACATCACCTGCACTCGATACGGCCGATTGGCCACCTCGTGGCCGCGACAGAGAGGCCTCTCGGCCCTCCACTCAAGCCGCACCCCGTACCAAGGCACGGGAAAATGCGCCGAACCTGCGAGATATGTTGGAGGACAAGGCAAGGCAAACAAGATCGATCTACGGATCACGTGGGCGCCCCACGACTCGAGACGGTAACCGTCACGCCGGCCACAAATTCGGCAGGGCCGAACACATTAGACAAAGCTCATTGGAGCTACGTCGTGATATAGCCCAGTACAGAGGCGCCGCACACCCACTATGCTTCACAGACGAAATAATGGATCATCAAATCCCCGAGGGTTTCAAACCCATAAACATCGAATCATATGATGGCACAACAGATCCTGCGGTACGGATAGAGGATTATCTCCTTCATATCCACATGGCTCGCGGCGATGATTTCCACGCCATCAAATACCTCCCACTTAAGCTTAAAGGACCAGCTCGGCATTGGCTTAACAGCTTGCCAACAGGATCAATCAGTTGTTGGGAGGACCTGGAAGCCGCATTCCTCGACAATTTCCAGGGCACTTATGTGCGATCCCCAGACGCCGATGACCTAAGTCACGTAATTCAACAGCCAGAGGAATCGGCCAGGCAATTCTGGACACAGTTTGTAACAAAGAAAAATCAAATAGTCGACTGTCCGGACACTGAGGCCCTAGCAGCCTTCAAGCATAATATCCGTGACGAGTGGCTTGCCCGGCACCTTGGACAGGAAAAGCCGAAGTCTATGGCAGCACTCACGACACTCATGACCCGCTTTTGCACAGGAGAAGACAGCTGGCTTGCTCGTAGCAACAATATGACCAAGAACCCTGGTAATTCGGATACCAGGGACAGTAGTGGCAGGTCGCGTCGCAACAAGCAGAAGCGCCGCATTAACGGCGACAATGCTGAGGATACGGTAGTTAATGGCGGATTCAGAGGCTCTAAATCCGGTCAGCAGAAAAAACCATTCAAAAGGAATCCTAGGGGTCCGTACAGTTTGGACCGAATACTCGACCGCTTGTGCCAGATACATGGCACCCCCGAAAAGTCGGCCAATCACACCAACAGGGATTGTTGGGTGTTCAAGTAGGCAGGCAAGTTAAATGCCGAAAACAAAGACAAGGGGCTGCATAGCGATGACGACGAAGAGCCCCGGCCACCGAACAACAGTGGACAGAAGGGTTTTCCCCCACAAGTGCGGACGGTGAACATGATATACACAACCCATGTCCCCAAGAGGGAGTGGAAGCGCACGTTAAGGGACGTATACGCGGTAGAGCCAGTCGCCCCAAAGTTCAACACATGGTCCTCCTGCTCAATCACCTTTGATCGAAGGGACCGCCCCACTAGCATCCGTCATGGTGGATTCGCCGCATTGGTTCTAGACCCAATTATTGATGGATTTCATCTCACTAGAGTCCTTATGGACGACGGCAGCAGCCTGAACCTGCTTTACCAGGATACAGTGCGGAAAATGGGCATAGATCCCTCGAGGATTAAGCCCACCAAAACGACCTTTAAAGGCGTAATACCAGGTGTAGAGGCCAACTGTACAGGCTCAGTCACACTTGAAGTGGTCTTCGGATCTCCGGATAATTTCCGAAGCGAGGAGTTAATCTTCGACATAGTCCTGGCAAAAAGGCGACGCCAGTGCTTTGCATACATAACTATGCTCTAGAAATACCATGGGTACAGGGGGAGGGGCACCATCACGGCACTCCCGAAGCACGGCTTAAACCGCACCAGGGGCTGCCATTTTTTAATTTTATCTTACTTTCAGGACTCCATTCTTCGGAAGGCCTGTTCGGCAGTTTAATTGCCACACAAACGATGCAAGAACCAGGGAACCAAACAAGCCACACCGCATTACGGAACTCCCAGGTGGTCTCTATCACGAGCAGTATACCTGTTTCGCATACTATTCCACAGCTTGCCCCTGGAACGGACATGTTAAATAGTCCAACATTTTGCTTATCGCATTATTTGTATCATTCTGCTTTGATCGCATCCCTTTTCAATAAACAATGCATAGCTTTTGTCTATTTTCGCATTACTCTTTTTTTATATATATGTTCCTTAACGACATGTTGCACCCGTACACTTTGGCACGGCCAAAATACGCCAGGGGCTTTAGTACCCCTCAATATGGTGTGAGAAGTCCGAACACTTTAACAAGTGCGGCACCCCAAACTTATAGCATTATATGCATCGGCTCCGAATCATGTCTTGGGTCAATTGTTGGGTTTGCCCGGCTCCTATGTTTTGGTGCCTTACGTTTCGCTATATCGGCTAAGGTAGCACTAGAAGAACCACTGCGATTGTGCCCCAGTTGAGCTGGGTCGAGCACCTCAGTGGAGAAAGCTAAAACTGACTGTCATGATGAAGCGAGAGCTGGTCGCTGTTTGAGAGGTTTTTCGAGTCCCTAAAGACTTATGCCTCTTAGAGCGAGGAGCCGGCTCTGTCCGTCCAAGGCGTGGATAGCGCCCCGAACTCGGTCTTCCGAATACCAGGGGCTTCGCCGAAATTTAAAATTATAGAATTCTATGGCTAAGTGAGAGTGTTCACACATTATAGTCTGATTGCCTTGTTCGTTGGGCTGAGCGCCTCCCTCGAAGGACCCAAACATGGGAAAAAGAGCGCTCAGGTTTATCCCCGAACACCCCAGCACTAGCGGCACGGGGGCAGAAGCCGACGACTTGCCATCTCTTAGAATTGATAAACAGCCGCACAGAAGGTAATATTTTAAATTCCAACAGCATTGATTAGCGCATATGGACAAGTTTTCAGCGCACAGGACAAAACGAGCAAGTTTCACTCAAAAATTACATCCCTAGAACATTCATCCGCCACAAGGCAGTCACCCTTCAGAACATCCTTATAATAATTCTCGGGCTTGCGATGCTCTTTCCCCGATGGTGGCCCGTCCTTCACAAGCTTCTCAGCATCCATCTTGCCCCAGTGCACCTTAGCACGGGCAAGGGCCCTACGGGCACCTTCAATGCAGACGGAGCGCTTGATGACTTCGAGCCTTGGACAGGCCTCCACCAGCCGCCGCACTAGCCCGAAATAGCTCCCAGGCAGAGCCTCTCCAGGCCACAGCCGAACTATGAGGCCCTTCATGGCCTGTTCGGCCGCCTTGTGGAGCTCGACCAGTTGCTTCAACTGGTCGCTCAGGGGCACGGGGTGTCTGGCCCCAGCATACTGAGACCAAAACACCTTCTTTGTCGAGCTGCCCTCCTCGGCTCGATAGAATGCGGCGGCATCGGACACACTCCGGGGAAGATCTGCGAACGCTCCTGGAGAGCTCCGGATTCGGGTAAGTAACAAGTAACTCACGTTTATGTGTTTGCTTTGCATAAAGAATGCCTTACCCGCCGCTATCTTCTTCACCTCATCCAACTCCTGGAGTGTCTTGTGGGATTCGGCCTTGGCAGACTTGGCATTTTCAATAGCCACCACGAGCTCGGACGCTCGCGTCTTTGAGTCAAGCTCCAAACTCTCATGTTTTTCCATGAGAGCCTGGAGCTCTTGCCACACCTTGCCAACCTCGGCCTCATACTTCTCCCGCTCGGTGCGCTCCGTGGCCGCCCTCTTCTCGGCCTCGACCAGCGCTTGCTTAAGGGTCGCCACCTCAGACGTGGCCCCTACAATAGCCACGATAATCCTGTCATTTTTTGCAATTGCACCTTTTTATATATATTTAAACAAGGTATTTCATACCTTCATTGTCCTCGAGCCGCTTCTTGGCATGCCCGAGCTCTTGCTCGGACCGCTCGAGGTTCTGCTTTAGCGTGTCCACTTCCGCAGTCAGTGCGGCGGACGCAAGCAGAGAAGCCTGCATACGCATATTGACTCCTTTTTGTTAGACTCATGCGAATTTTATTTGATCCTCTATTCGGCTTTTCTTCCCAAATGCCAAACAAAGCATCAAGGGCTACTGTCTATGCGGTAATATTATTTACACATTCTTTACTTACCTCAAAGCCTGTGAAAAGGCTAGTACAAGCTTCAGTCAGTCCGCTCTTGGCGGACTGAACCTTCGGGACCACCGCACTCATAATGGTGCGGTGCTCCTCGTCGATGGAGGCGCCTTGGAGCGCCTCCAACAGATTGTCCGGCGCCTCCGGTTGGACGGGGTCACCGGCACGGTGGGCCTGCTCCTCTTGGAAGGAGGTCCCCCGCCGGACTCTGGAACCTTTGAAGGTTCCGGAGCGGTGTCCGGCCTAGAGCCGGACTTGGAGCCCTGGGGGGTTTCATCCCCTTTACTCCTGGAGTCCGGGAGGTCGCCTTGCGGCGCCTCCAGGACCACCTCCTCCCGGCTTGGAACCTGTTGGGACAACACTTCGGTGTCATCCGTAGGGCGGGGGGAGGAAGCCGTCGGAAGCGAGTTCACTTCTGACAAGTCCAGTGAGCCGCTCGACGACGCGTCGAGCTGGTCTTTGGGTGGGCTGCATGAACATATTCGACATAAGGGAAAGCTGTGCAATAAACGAATACTATGAATTACTCTGGCATCCGGATACTTACGATTTTGCCAGGGGCTTGGCCCTGAGCGGCCACTCCTCTCCGCCATCGTCGGCGTCGGTGGAGTAGTCCGGAGGAAGGGTTTTCCCCTTCTTGGACCCTTCGGCCTCCCCAAAGAGGGCGGCCTTCCTTTTCTTCTCTCCTCCCGCCGGAGGGGGAGAGGTCTCTTCTTCTTCCTCCTCGTCTTCACGGGAGGAATGCGCCTCGGAACCGTCGGATGATGGATCCGACACCTCCTGGCGCCGGGCACTCTTTCGAGTCCCCGTGGCCTTTTTCGCGGCCTTCTTCTCCGGCACCACATAGGGTGCCGGAACCAGCAGCTTCGCCAAGCGAGCGTCTGCTGGGCCTTTGGGCAAAGGAGCCGGACAGTTGATCTGTCCGGACGTCTCCTGCCAATCCTTTCAAAGGTAAGGGAGCTTAGATCCCGCATGGAGTCAAACTATGAAAAACTGATACCATGTAAAAGGAAAAAAACAGCTTACCGCATGAGCGTGACGCTGTGTACTGAATCCGCGATCCTCGGTAGCGGATGCGGGGGCCTCGGCGCCCTTGAAAAGCACCTTCCAGGCATCTTCGTACGTCGTGTTGAAGAGCCTGCTCAGGGTTCGGTGCCGCGCCGGGTCGAACTCCCACAAGTTGAAAGCCCGTTGTTGACACGGGAGGATCAGGCGGATGAGCATAACCTGGACTATGTTGACAAGTTTGAGCTTCTTGTCCACCAGGGTTTGGACGCATGTTTGGAGTCCGGACAGCTCTCCTTTTTTACCCCACGACAGGCCCGTCTCCTTCCAGGAGGTGAGCCGCGTAGGGGGTCCGGATCGAAACTCGGGGGCTGCGACCCATTCGGATCGCGCGGCTCGGTGATGTAAAACCACCCCGATTGCCACCCCTTCAGGGTCTCCACAAAGGAGCCCTCGAGCCATAAGACGTTGGGCATCTTGCCCACCATGGCGCCTCCGCACTCCGCCTGGTTGCCGCGCACTACCTTCGGCTTGACATTGAAAGTCTTGAGCCATAGGCCGAAATGGGGGCGGATGCGGAGGAAAGCCTCGCACACGACGATAAACGCCGAGATGTTGAGGACAAAGTTCAGGGCCAGATCGTGGAAATCCAGGCCATAGTAGAACATGATCCCCCAGACAAATGGGTGAAGAGGGAAGCCCAGTCTGCGAAGGAAATGGGGGAGGAACACCACCCTCTCATGGGGCCTAGGGATGGGGATGAGCTGCCCCTTTTCGGGAAGCCGGTACGCGATTTCGTTAGACAAGTATCCGGCCTTCCTTAGTTTTTTTATGTGTCCCTCCGTGACAGAGGAGACCATCCACTTGCCTCCCGCTCCGGACATGGCTGGAGAAGGTTGAGGTGGGGAGTGCGTACTTGGGCGCTGGAGCTCGAGTGTGCGAGAATGGATAAGCAAGGGAGGAAGAAGGCGTAGGTGAAAAGGTGGATCCTTATCCCCTTATATGGGTGGACGCAACTACGAGTCCCCACCAGCCTGGTAAAACTCGCCTATCTCCAAGCGCCATAATCAATGGCGCGGTTGGGTTACCCACGCCCGTATTGATGAGAATCCTGGAATAAGGGGACACGATCTCTGCTTTAACAAGACGTGCCAAGGAAACCGCCTCGCATGACGCGCTGAGGTGGGATAATGAGACGACTCGGATGAAGGCTTGGCCGTGGTGTGTCACACTACGGAATACGTCAGCAGATTAGATTTGTGTAAATGTTATTCTCTCTATGGAAATATGTGGAAACTTATTTTGCAGAGTCGGACACTATCTTTGTGTTCAAAATCTTCTATGAAGTACTTGGAGGAGGAACCCGCCTTGCAATGCCGAAGACAATCTGCGCGCCGGACTCGTCGTCATTGAAGCCTGGTTCAGGGGCTACTGAGGGAGTCCTGGATTAGGGGGTGTTCGGTTAGCCGGACTATACCTTCAGCCGGACTCCTGGACTATGAAGATACAAGATTGAAGACTTCGTCCCGTGTCCGGAAGGGACTTTCCTTGGCGTGGAAGGCAAGCTTGGCGATACGGATATGTAGATCTCCTACCATTGTAACCGACTTTGTGTAACCCTAACCCTCTCCGGTGTCTATATAAACCGGAGGGTTTTAGTCCGTAGGACAACATACCCAATAACAATCATACCATAGGCTAGCTTCTAGGGTTTAGCCTCTCCGGTCTCGTGGTAGATCAACTCTTGTACTACCCATATCATCAATATTAATCAAGCAGGACGTAGGGTTTTATCTCCATCGAGAGGGCCCGAACCTGGGTAAAACTTTGTGTCCCTTGCCTCCTGTTACCATCCGGCCTAGACGCACAGTTGGGGACCCACTACCCGAGATCCGCCGGTTTTGACACCGACAACCATCTTCAACCGGAAGCAAGGCCGGTTACCCCCGACTTCGTGAAAGGTTAAGTGTGACGAAGGTATCCATTCCGTCATAAACTTTTCCTTCCTTGCCATTACATCTTTATAGCCCCACCATCTTTGCGCATACCTTCATACCTATTTGAGACTAGCTATCTGAGTATTGCTGGGCTTCGCCAAAACTTGTGCACCATAGTGATACAATATCATATTGTTGCATCATTGGTTATATCATATAGTGCCATTGTTTACTCCCGTGCATCACTTGTGATACTTGTCCCATATTTGTGGTTGAGGCTCAATAAGAAAAGTGGAAAGGAAGAGGGAAAAAAGTCAAAAAAAGAAGTTTTTAAGCAAGAAAAGGATGATCATAAGCTTATAATCAAAGAGTTGAGCATGATAAGAGATACTTGTGCATGCGGATACATGGAATAGGAAACATTTTGCTTGCATACATATAGGTTGGTTCCAAGTGGTGAATCGTGCCCAAGTGTGCAATCAAGCTAGTGCTCTACTAGTGATTGTGCAACACGAGCTTCGTCTTCATTAGGCAATTTTGTATTGGTCATCCCTATAGTTGCACAAGCCCCATTATCCCACCGTGTGTGTTTCTTTATTGCCCTCCTCTATATTTTTGATCACTTGCTTTGCATTTTGAGTCCTTTGGATTTATTACAACATTTACAATATCTTGGACTTCAATTTGCATGAAATTTGTGCCACTTGTCCTAACCAAGCCACTCGATAAGCTTTTACTTGTAGGTGTGAGTGAACAAGTCCGGTACCAATTCCACTATTCTTTCATCTCACATTGAGTGATACGAGATACATCCTCAACTTTGGGAAAATGTAGCTTGGTATTGTTCATGTCATTTCCTACTCACCTTTGCTTGAGTCTTGTGATGGATAGGCAAAGCACATCATCTCCGGTCTACAACCACGACAACGAGTTCGATGCTATGAAGAACGTCATTGACGCCAAGATGGACAAGCAAATGGAGGAGCTCAAGGCCCTCATCAAGAACCGCAAGCGGTCTTCCTCATCTTCGAGAAGACGCTCAAGTGCAAAGACTCCCGAGCTACCATCTACGGCAAGTACACACAAGCATCGACATCGACAAGACCATGAAGAGCGACCTACTAGACGAGAGTTGGCTTCTCTGCCACCCCCGTGCACACGGGCCCTCAACCCCCATGCACACGGCCTCCAGCACCCCCGTGCGCACGGGCCATACAATACAGCAACTTCAAATACAAGGCTGCGGCTCCTTCAACACCTTTGGCATCTTTGCCAAGTGACTTCAAGGCATCTTCGCCTTCGGGCGTACGGCATCTTCGCCTACTCCACGAGCTCAAGTACACTACTCCCTCGAGCTACTACGACCTCGACACCAACAACGAGATTCCTTTCTATGGGACTCTAGAACCCGAGGAGTATCTCGAGTGGGAGCGTTTGATGGATGACTACCTCAAGCTACATCAAGTCCCTCCCGAAGATCAAGTGAAGTGCGCCTCAAGAAATTTCCACGACTACGCGTCCACATGGTGGCTTCACACACCTTCGGAGAGCTACGACATGAGTTGGCCCAAGACGAAGAAATCTATGCGGCGAGAGTCTGTGCCTCCAACCTACACGAACAACTTCTACGCCAATTGGAGAACACCATCCAAGGATCCAAGTCCATCGACGAGTACTTCAAGGAGATGAAGCATGCCTTGCGACGTGCCGGCATGGACGACCCCATGTTAATGAAGTTCCACTTCATGATGGGATTGAACAACGACATCTCCAAGACTATCTTCCTCGAGAACTACAAGTCCCTCGACGAGAACTACACTGGTGCTCTCAAGGAGAAACAAGAACTCATGAAGGCCAAGGCTTCTCCACCCCAAGCACACTTCGCGGCGACCAAGCTCTATGACCACGAGCATGAGGATTGTAGCACCAAGATGTCCAAGCCCGATGAGCTCCAAGACGATCCTCCCAAGTTCGACTTCACCGCCATCCCTCTTTGTGGCATTGATGATGCCGAGTCCTCCATGACTCTTTTTCAAGATGGTGCGGCAACGAGTACGACTACAGAGAACTTCAAGGACCAAGCTTTGGAGGCAAGCGACATGGTGACGAGCAAGGATGATGCTTCCATCTTAGGAGGCGAGAGTGATGATGTGCCATCTTCGGCCTTCATCCATGGCGACGACTATGAGACGGTTGAGCATGGGATTCTCCCTTCGACCACGGTGACGTACGATGACTTGAGTGACTTTAGCCACCATATTGAGATTGAGAGTGACTTCACCACTAGCCCCATATCTCATGAGTTGCCCCATTTCCCATGTGAGGAGAGCCACCACCACCACCACTTGAGTGATTTGAGTGACTCCACCATATGTGAGTTTGAGTGCACCTACCTTGAGGGAGTGAGTGAACCACCACATAGAGAGAGTGAGATAGTTGATGAGGCATATGAGGCCATTTCGATTTTGAACAACTTAACCTCTACCTCTGTTGTGTCTTCTCATTTGGTGCTAGGTACCATATATGATGACGCGTCGATCCTCGATGACTTCGTCCTTCCTTTGGACAAGACGATGGCCATGGTGGAATATGATGCACCCCCACATGGTTCCATCAAGATGAAGATGACCACCATTTGGTATTTACCACCTCACCTACACCACTTGAGTGGAATTAACAAGGTAACAAAGGTGAAGGTGATGATCTTGTCCCACTAGTGAACATTCTTGACATTGATTGCTAGCATGATGTTGATCCACCTATTCCCATGCTTCATGCTAGTGCGACTTCCTCATGTCACGACTTACCACTTTATGATGACTATGATGATGAGCATGTTGAATTGCCTAGTTGTGATGCCATGTTACATACGATTTCTTGTGACAATTCTCTAGGTCACATCATGTTTGACAATCCGCTTGACTTGTCATATGCTATGCATGAGATCAACAATATGTCATATTTGCAATCTCATCGTAGTGACTGTGCACATGCCATTAAAATAAACCCGATTTGCACATATGGCATAGATGGCAAGCCAATGGTTATTGGCATTTGTTTCTCTTGTGATGATATTGCTATGCTTCATTTGCATCATTTATCTCATATGACATGCCATGACCACCTAGCTTCGGATATGCATTGTTTTGGATGTTGTCCATTTTCTCCATATGATGTTTCTGATATTGCTCATGAGGAGACCCCCATAGTTTCCTCATACATTTTAGGAGATTTTGATCCATCCCATCCATTGCATGATCCCAATACTTGTGTGCATGATACGTCTCCAACGTATCTATAATTGATTGCTCCATGCTATATTATCTACTGTTTTGGACTATATTGGGCTTTATTTTCCACTTTTATATTATTTTTGGGACTAACCTATTAACCGGAGGCCTAGCCCAGAATTGCAGTTTTTTTGCCTATTTCAGTGTTTCGAAGAAACGGAATATCAAACGGAGTCCAAACGGAATAAAATCTTCGGGAACATGATTTTCTCACCGAACGTGATCCAGGAGACTTGGACCCTTCTCCAAGGAACAAAAGAGGCGGTCACGAGGGTGGGGGCGCCCCCCCCCCTAGGGCGCACCCCCCTGCCTCATGGGCCCCTCGTTGCTCCTCCGGCGTACTTCTTCCTCCTATATATACACACGTACCCCCAAACAATCATAAGGGGAGCCAAAAACCTAATTCCACCGCCGCAACTTTCTGTATCCACGAGATCCCATCTTGGGGCCTGTTCCGGAGCTCCGCCTGAAGAGGGTTGTCATCATGGAGGGCTTCTACATCATCATAGCCTCTCCGATGTAGTGTGAGTAGTTTACCTCAGACCTTCAGGTCCATAGTTAGTAGCTAGATGGCTTCTTCTCTCTCTTTGAATCTCAATACAAAGTTCTCCCCCTCTCTTGTGGAGATCTATTCGATGTAATCTTCTTTTTGCGGTGTGTTTTTTGAGACCGATGAATTGTGGGTTTATGATCAAGTCTATCTATGAATAATATTTGAATCTTCTCTGAATTCTTTTATGTATGATTGGTTATCTTTGCAAGTCTCTTCGAATTATCCATTTGGTTTGGCCAACTAGATTGGTAGTTCTTGCCATGGGAGAGGTGCTTAGCTTTGGGTTCGATCTTGCGGTGTCCTTACCCAGTGACAGAAGGCAGCAAGGCACGCATTGTATCGTTACCATCGAGGATAAAAAGATGGGGTTTATTTCATATTGCATGAATTTATCTCTCTACATCATGTCATCTTGCTTAAAGCATTACTTTGTTTTTAACTTAATACTCTAGATGCATGCTGGATAGCGGTCGATGAGTGGAGTAATAGTAGTAGATGCAGAATTGTTTCGATCTACTTATCACGGACGTGATGCCTATATACATGATCATGCCTAGATATTCTCATAACTATGCTCAATTCTGCCAATTGCTCAACAGTAATTTGTTCACCCACCGTAGAATACTTATGCTCTTGAGAGAAGCCACTAGTGAAACCTATGGCCCCTGGGTCTATTCTCATCATATCAATCTCCATCACTTTAATCTTGCTTTGCTTTTTTACTTTGCCTTTACTTTTTACATTGCATCTTTATACCAAAAATACCAAAAATATTATATCTATCAGATCTCACTCTCGTAAGTGATCGTGAAGGGATTACAACCCCTAATCGCGTTGGTTGCGAGTAGCTATCGCTTTGTGCAGGCACGAGGGACTTGAGTGTGGCCTCCTACTGGATTGATACCTTGGTTCTCAAAAACTGAGGAAAATACTTACGCTACTCTGTTGCACCATCCCTTCCTCTTCGGGGAAAACCAACGCAAGCTCAAGATGTAGCAGTGCACAATATGCTTTCCATGAATGATGTGCCATATAATTGCATACTTGATTTGTGTCCTCATCATGTCATACATAACAACTATTCTTTCATGATGGATGACATGTTCGTATACCATGCATCAAATTTCTTTGAGCATTCTTTATCTTGTGCTAACGCTCACATTCACATACACATCATGATGGATGATGTGTACATTTACCATGCACACACTTTCTTTGGCTTGTATATCTTTTGTGTAGGTACCCATGAATACTTGTAAACCTCGCAATCCCATGAGTTGACAAAATGAGCTCTAGAGAGCAACGATTATTTGGGATACCATGGAGTTTCATTCCCACCACTCCCTTCGCGCAAAGACTTCACGCATCTCCTCTACATGGCCCTCACATGGTTATGGGTTATTGTTCATTACATACTCTATGCCCATCTTGCCATGTTCACTTTGCATGATATGCTTATTACTATGCCCTTGCCATGCACTTGTGACCCATGCTTTGCATTACACATGACGCTTGATTCTAGTACTTGTATGTGTATTTGCAAGCTTGGCGGAGATATCACTTGTTATTGCCATGTTTGCTTTGTGCCCCATGCATATGATTACACTATGATCTTGCTTTGTGTTCGTGCTTGCGATATGTCATGTGCATTGTCTATGCCCACTATTTGCCCCCATGACATGATTGACTTGATTGCCTCACACATGTTGAACAATTTCTCTTTACTTTGTGTTGAGTGCCATGATATCTTCACTACACCCTATGCACATTATGCTTTGATTGTCTTGCACTTTCCCCATGTGTTTAGACATCTCATTATACTTGGTGTTATGAATGATTCCTATGCCTACCATAGACCTTTCAATGAGCACGTTGTGCATTCTTGCTATGATCTTGAGGTAGATGCTTGTTCACTTCTCACACATATTAGCATTCCTACCTCCCATTTGCATGCTTGTTTCCATGATGTCCTTGATTGTGCTCAATTTATATGCTTAAATGCCAGGCCACACTTCCTTGTCAAACCATATGCTATGCTTGATGACAACACTTGTTGGGTGAATCGCATCTCGAATGCTTGGTTTTGCTCTTATGCCAACCACATTTGTTTTTCCAAGTGCTTGTTATCTTTGCTCCTTTTGAAGGAATTACAAGATGGTGCGACATTGGAGAGTGCCCATTTGGAACTACAAGGTGAGGAATGCTTGGTGATCTTCAACTTCTACATGGAGACATCATCTCTTTCCCATGGTGATTTGGTTTTTGATCCGAGGTCGGATCTTTCCCAAGGGGGAGGGGATGATGTGGAGCATACTAGGGACATCACCATGTCAAGAGTTCGTTTGGCAAGTGACACGTGCCATATCTACTTCACATACATAAAGGTAAATCATCTCCTTTACACGTGTTCACTTGACCCCTTTGAGGATGGTATACTACTTGACATTCCTTCCGTGTGCATTCATAGGTATTGTCGGAGCTTCAAACATAGCGAGGACGAGTTCATGTGGAAGAGAACATCTACACCATCCAAGAGGGAAGTCTGGAAGCGGAGAAGGAAGCGCCAAGAAGAAGGCAGCAACTCCCAAGCGACCCCGTGCGCACGGGCCCCTCCGACCCCATGTCCACGGGCCTCCCAGGCTGGCGGTCCTGAAGACCCCATGCGCACGGGCGTGTACCGTGCCCACGGGACCCCCGTGTCCACGGGCCTCATGGACCCCGTGCGCATGGGCCCTTGCGTCAGGTCTCTGGATACCCCATGCGCACGGGCTCCACTTACCCCGTGCACACAGGGCCCCTTGTGTGATGTTGCCGGCTTTGCCCTTGTTTTACCATTTTGCCCTTGCTTACCCCTTCATCTCCTAGGACTATATATACTCCTTCATCTCCTCCATTTAGAGATGGCTAAGAATAGATCTAGACATTAGAGCTTAGCTCATGTATCTCCCCTTGTGGGTTTCCTCTTGACGAAGAAGACTCCCTTGAGTGCAAGACCTCCTAAGGGAGAAGGATCCCTAGGATCATCAAGACCTCCAAAGGGAGAAGGATTCCCCAAGTGAATCATCAAGCCCTCATATCCTTCATAGGATTTGGGATGAACTCTACCATGTATCTTGTTTCCCTTTGATTGTTCATGTACCTTGTGGATCTTGTGTGTTTGTTGGTCTAGTGGATGTGTGATTGGACTTTTTCTTGAGTGTTCCTCTTGTTTTCCCTCCTTGTGTTCATCTTGTTCTTGGGGATTCCCCCTCCAATTCGTGAAAGATCTCTCCATAGGGTTCCACCCTACAACATTTCCCCAAGTTGCTTTCCACTCAAATCATCTTTCCACCAAATCCAAATCTGTGTGAGAGAGTTGAGTGTTGGGGAGACTATCATTTGAAGCACAAGAGCAATGAGTTCATCATCAACACACCATATATTACCTTTTGGAGAGTGGTTTCTCCTAGATTGGTTAGGTGTTACTTGGGAACCTTCGTCACGATTGTGGAGTTGAACCAAGGAGTTTGTACGGGCAAGGAGATCGCCTACTTTGTGAAGATCTACCCTAGTGAGGCAAGTCCTTCATGGGCGATGGCCATGGTGGGATAGACAAGGTTGCTTCTTTGTGGACCCTTCGTGGGTGGAGCCCTCCGTGGACTGGCGCAGTCGTTACCCTTGGTGGGTTGAAGTCTCCATCAACGTGGATGTACGATAGCACCACCTATCGGAACCACACCAAAAATCTCTGTGTCTACATTGCGTTTGCTCCCTCCAAACTCCTCCTTTTACCTTCATATGAAATGTTTTACATTCCGCTGCTATACTATTAGATTTGCATGTTGAGGTTGATTGCTTGACTTGTGATAAGTTGCTAAAATCTGCCAAGACTTAAAATTGGGAAGGCTAGATTTTTATTTGGTCAAGTAGTCTAATCACCCCCCTCTAGACATACTTTCGATCCTACAAGTGGTATCAGAGCTTTGGTCTCCATTTTCCTTGATTTCCATAGCTTTGGTGATCATAGCCTTGGTTTCACAACCTAGGAGAGTATGGCGTCTAGCGAGGGAAATCACCACCGTAGAGGTCCTTACTTTGATGGTACTAATTTTGCTAGTTGGCAGCATAAGATGAAAATGCATATTCTTGGACATAACCCCGTTGTTTGGGCTATTCTGTGTATTGGCTTGCAAGGTGAATTCTTTGATGGGAGAGAACCAAACCATGAAGCTACCGCAGAAGAGTTGAAGATGCTGCAATACAACGCTCAAGCTTGCGATATCCTCTTTAACGGATTGTGCCCCGAAGAATTCAACAAAATCAGTCGCCTTGAGAATGCAAAGGAAATTTGGGATACTTTGATTGATATGCACGAGGGTACTGACTCCGTCAAGGAATCCAAATTGGATGTGCTTCAAAGTCAACTTGACAAGTTCAAAATGAAGGATGGTGAAGGTGTCGCTGGAATGTACTCTAGGCTTGCTCTCATCACAAATGATATTGTCGGCTTAGGAAGTGAAGAGATGACTAATAGATTCATCATCAAGAAGATCCTAAGAGCCTTGGATGGAAAATATGATACCATGTGCACATTGATCCAAATGATGCCCAATTACAAAGATCTCAAGCCAACCGAAGTCATTGGAAGAATTGTTGCTCATGAGATGTCACTCAAGGATAAGGAAGAGCTTCACAACAAGACAAGTGGTGCTTACAAAGCCTCATGTGATGCTCCTACATCATCAAGTGAGAAACAAACCTTCAATGAGGAATTGAGCCTAATGGTGAAGAACTTCAACAAGTTCTACAAGAGTAGAAGCAAGGAAAGAAGTTCCAAGTCAAGGTCCTACAATGACAAAATATCTTCAAGTCGTGAGCGTAATTGCTACAATTGTGGAAGACCTGTACACTACTCCAATGAGTGTACGACTCCCTACAAAAGAAGAGAAGACTCACCCAAAAGGAGAAGTAGAAGAGAAGAATCACCTCCAAGAGAGAGAAGGAGTAGAGATGATCGTTATGAATGAAGAACCTCTCGGAGAAGCAAGCATTCAGAAAGAAATGACAAGTCATCAAGGAGCTACACAAAACAAAGACATGAAGCTCACCTTGGTGAATGGATATCCGGCTCTGACTCCGACTCCGACCATCACTCTGAAAGAAGTTATCACTCTGACTCCGAATATATTCAAGATGAAGGTGTTGCCGGTCTAGCACTTGTGTCAACCAACTCCTATGACATATTTGACTCACCAAATGAAGGAATTTGAAGATGCTTCATGTCTAAAGGCCCAAAGGTATCACACCCCAAATATGTTTATTTAAATAGTGATGAAGATGACTTGGTAGGTGATGATGATTTACTTGTTGACAACTCTAGTGACGAAAACTATGATGAACATGCTATTAATCATGCTAATCAAGATAAAATGAATGATGGTGATAAGAAGGAGATTGAGCGTCCAACTAAAGAACTAAACACTCTTAAGTTAGCTCACGAAACTACCTTGGAAAATCATCGGGAACTTTTAAAGACTCATGAGAAGCTACGCTTTGAAAAGCTCAACCTTGAGCAAGAGCATGGGTTCTTAAAAGCAATCAATGATGATCTTCGCAAGAGAAGTTCTTCTTACATCGCCAAGCATTTACTCTTGTCTACTTACATGCCACAAGTAAAATCTAGCAACAAGAGTAAGAAAGATTCTTCTTCTAGTAGTAACAATAATCATGTTAAATCCAATGTTGTTGCTTCTAGTAGTACTCTTGATTCCACTAATGATTCTCTTAGCCAAGTTACACTTGAGCAAGAAAATAGCTTATTGAAGGGAATTATATAGAAAGGTGTTTACAAGAGCCTTGTCGGAAGTAAGCAATTTGAGAAAATTATACGCAAGCAAGGAAGGCACCGGAATAATGAAGGTGTTGGTTTTGAACGAAAGTTCAATGCCAATGGAGTTGAGTGGGAAGAAGATCAATACCCCAAGACGAAGTTTGTTCCTCAACAAGAGAAGTATGATCCTACTTCTTTCAAGGGGACACAAGCTCAATATGATCTTCCACCACAAGACCACAAGAAAAATGGCAAGGACAAGCTTCAAAAAGAAATTGATGCATTTGAAGAAGCTCCCAAGGCCTTGGTCAAGTGGGTTCCCGAGACTACATCAAGTTCTACTTCATCAAGTACGACTACAACTCCAAGGATTCCCATCAAGATGATGTGGATCCCGAAGAAGAAGAACTAGAGAGTTCTTGAGGGTGACTCCGCCAACATACTCCATTCATATCATTTTGGCAAGGACAAGTGCAAACAACTTCCACATGTTGCACTAGTTCAAGGAGTCACAAACCCTCTTGTTGGTAAGAAAAGGGATAAGGTAACCTAATGCTCTCATGGACATCATCATGTATGAACTTCATTCTATTTCCATGGATATCTTTGTTTGTTCCTTGTGGGACTAACCCATGTAGGTATTGAAAGTGCAACTCACTCCAATGGATTGCTCCGAATAATCTACATCAACCTTGAGCATCCAAATCTTCAACATCTACATGAAATCATCATCGACAAAACCCAAGGTTAGTTCATCCCTCTTAGGGGGGATATCACATCTAGGGGAAGCTTTACTCTAAGAATTGAGCTAAAGAAACTCTAATGGTGTGAACACAACAATGCTTTATGCAAAATTGGTAACCCCACTTGTGCTTAAACGATGAGTATGACCTATGCTCAAATGTTCTCATTTGACTCCTAAGTCAATATACTCATATATAGATGACCTAGTCATCGCCAATTGCTTGATAGATGCTAGAGTGTTTGTGCATGCTTTGTCACATATTTCATTTGACATTTTATTGTGTGAGCATGTTGGTTGCATATTTTACTCATTCGAGGACATCCATTTGTTGCCTTGATTGTTTGGCTCTTTTTCTTTTGCCAAATGGATGGACAAGAATGCCTAAGAACCTCCTCTAGCTATCTATGCTTTTCTCGTCTCAAACTCTATTCATGCTACATCACAAAGTTTGATCAAGCCAGATTCGAACACTCTGTGTGAGGAGCACTCGGAGCCCCCGATTCGTCATAAACTTAAACTTCCAAAACCTCTCTGTGCATTTCGGTCTGACCGATTCATCCTTTTCGGTCTGACCGAGTTCAGTAAGTTGATATAGGTTTTCAATCTCGGTGCAACCGATTAGAACTTTTCAGTCACACCGAGTTTCAGTAATTACTTGCGATTCTGCATCTCGGTGCCACCGAGTTGTTCCACTCGGTCACACCGACGGGGTCAGGATATATATACCGTCGGGTCGAATTTTGGAAATTTCTCCAAAACCCCTTGATACATCTCCGTCGTATCTATAATTTTTGATTGTTCCATGCCAATATTCTACAACTTTCATATACTTTTGGCAACTTTTTATACTATTTTTGGGACTAACATATTGATCTAGTGCCTAGTGCCAGCTCCTGTCTGTTGCATGTTTTTGGTTTCGCAGAATATCCATATCAAACGGAGTCCAAACGGGATAAAGATGGACGGAGATACTTTTTGGAATATTTGGAAAATTTCGGAAGAAAAATCCACGCGAGACGGTGCCCGAGGGTGTCACGAGGCAGGGGGCGCGCCTGCCCCCCTAGGCGCGCCCCCTACCCTCGTGAGCCACCCGTAAGGCGGTTGATGCTCTTCTTTTGCCGCAAGAAAGCTAATTTTCGGAAAAAAAATCACGGCGAAGGTTTCAGGCCAATCGGAGTTATGGATCTCCATATATACACGAAACGGTGAAACAGAGCCAGGAGAGAACACAGAAACAGAGAGAGACAGAGAGACAGATCCAATCTCGGAGGGGCTCTCGCCCCTCCCACGCCATGGAGGCCAAGGACCAGAGGGGAAACCCTTCTCCCATCTAGGGAGGAGGTCAAGGAAGAAGAAGAAGGGGGCCCTCTCCCCCTTGCTTCCGGTGGCGCCAGAGTGCCACCGAGGGCCATCATCATCACCGTCATCTTCACCAACAACTTCACCGCCTTCACCACCAACTCTCCCCCCCTCTATGCAGCGGTGTAACCTCTCTCTTACTCGCTGTAATCTCTACTTAAACATGCTGCTAAAAGCTATATATTATTTCCCTATGATGTATGGCTATCCTATGATGTCTGAGTAGATCCATTTTGTCCTAATGGCTATTTGATGATCAAGATTGGTTTGAGTTGCATGTTTTATTATTGGTGATGTCCTATGGTGCTCTCCGTGTCGCGCAAGCGTGAGGGATTCCCGCTGTAGGGTGTTGCAATATGTTTATGATTTGCTTATGGTGGGTGGCGTGAGTGAACAGAAGCACAAACCCAAGTAAGTAGGTTGTTTGCGTATGGGATAAAGAGGACTTGATGCTTTAATGCTATGGTTGGGTTTTACCCTAATGAATCTTTAGTAGTTGCGGATGCTTGCTAGAGTTCCAATCATAAGGGCATATGATCCAAGTAGAGAAAGTATGTTATCTTATGCCTCTCCCTCAAATAAAACTGTAATAATGATTACTGGTCTAGTTATCGATTGCCTAGGGACAAATAACTTTCTCCTAACAACAAACTCTCTACTAAACCTAACTTAGTTGTGTCTTTATCTAAACAGCCCCTACTTTTTATTTACTTGCTCTTTATTATCTTGCATACCTATCCAACAACACCTACAAAGTACTTCTAGTTTCATACTTGTTCTAGGTAAAGCGAACGTCAAGTGTGCGTAGAGTTGTATCGGTGGTCGATAGAACTTGAGGGAATATTTGTTCTGCCTTTAGCTCCTCTTTGGGTTCGACACTCCTACTTATCGAAAGAGGCTACAATTGATCCCCTATACTTGTGGGTTATCAAGACCTTTTTCTGGCGCCGTTGCCGGGGAGCAATAGCGTGGGGTGAATATTCTCATGTGTGCTTGTTTGCTTTATCACTAAGTAATTTTTATTTGTTGTTATTAGTTGTTCTCTATCTTTAGTTATGGATATGGAACACGAAATACCAAAAAAATTAGGTGTACTTGCTACTCATGGAGATGAGGAACCTCCTAAAACCCTCGATGCTCAATATGTGAAAAATATTATGTACCACTTTGATAATCCTGAGAAAACCTCATTCAATCTGGTAATGGGAGTAACGTTGGATCAACGTGAATACTTTAGGGATTATCTCTTGACACAAAAAGGGAAACTATTATGGGATCAAATTTATATATTGAAGTGGTATGCTCGGCAAGTATGCTTGAGTTATGATATTACTTGTTGCTCTAGGATGAAAGCTCCACGCCTTCCCTTTTCATGTGAATTTAATGATAATGAAACCTTGGCTTCTTATGCTAGAGGTACATATGATTAATATGATGTGGAACAAATAGAAGAATTTGTTGCTTTTAAGGGTGCTTATGAAATTGAATCTTTGTTTGAAAAGAATGAAGCTTATGATGATGATGTTTATAGGCCTGAAAATTTAGCTATCTTAAAATATTGCTATGATAATTATGAATATAATTCCTATATTAATGCACTTATTGAGAAAGTCTCCGCTGTCCAAGAAGAGACTAATATTTTGCAGGAATCTATGGAAGAAGAAGTTGATGAAACTTTGAGCTCATTGGATGAAAAAGATGATGAGGAGAGCGAAGAACAAAAGGAGGAAGAGCGGGTTGATCACCCGTGCCTAGCTTCTAATGAGAGTAACTCTTCAACTCATACATTGTTTAATTCCCCTTCGTGCTTACCGAAGGATGATTGCTATGATGACTGTTATGATCCCTTGGATTCTTTTGAAATATCCCTTTTTGATGATGCTTGTGGCCAAGATGCCAATATGAATTATGCTTATGGATATGAACTTGCTATAGTTCCTTATGTTAAATATGAAATTGTTGTTATTTCACCCACGCATATTATCTTTTTGAATTCTCCAAACTACACTATATCGGAGAAGTTTGCCCTTATTAAGGATTATATTGATGGATTTCCTTTTACTACTACACATGATGATTTCAATAGATATAATATGCATGTGCTTACTGCTCCTAATTGCAATTATTATGAGAGAGGAACCATATCTCCACCTCTCTATGTTTCCAATACAATAAAATTGCAAGAAACTGTTTATACTATGCATTGGCCTTTACTATGTGTGCATGAATTGTTCTTTTATGACATGCCGATGCATAGGAAGAGAGTTAGAATTCGTCATTGCTTGATATATGTTACTTTGTGCTCACTACTAAATGCTAAATCACTGTTAATTAAAATTGGCTTTGATATACCTTGGGATCCGGGTGGATCCATTACTTGAGCACTATATGCCTAGCTTAATGGCTTTAAAGAAAGCGCTGCCAGGGAGACAACCCGGAAGTTTTAGAGAGTCATTTATTTCTGTTGAGTGCTTTCATATAGTTTAAAAACAAAAAAAATAAAGAGGGGAACCCAAAACTTTTTCAAAAAGGAAAGTGAAAGTGAGAAAGACAAGCATTGTTGAAGTGGGAGAGCTCCTTGAACTTTGTTCATGCTCACTGAAACTTTGTGAATCTTGATTACAGAAAATTTTCAACAAAAATAATTATCCCCTTGTACAATTCCATTGTATTATAAAAATAATGTGCCAACGTTTGCCTTTAGGATGTTTACATTTGCTTGATGGTTTGTACGGTGCAGGACAGAAACTTTGGCTGTAGTGCGCGATTTTACATTTTTAGCTGGAACGTCAAATGGTTATGATTCTTTTTGCACTGTCTTCCTATACAAATTTTTTATTTTTCCTAATTTTGGTAGAATTTTTAAAGTATCAGAAGTATGGTGAATGTTCAGATTATTTGACGTTCTGTTTTGTTTTAGACAGATTCTGTTTTTGATGCATAGTTTGCTTGTTTTGACGAAACTATCAATTTATATTAGTGGATTAAGCCACGAAAAAGTTATATTACAGTAGACACAATGCAAAAACAAAATATGAATTGGTTTGCAACAGTACTTAGAGTAGTGATTTGCTTTATTATACTAACGGATCTTACCGAGTTTTCTGTTGAAGTTTTGTGTGGATGAAGTGTTCCATGATTGAGAAGGTTTCGATGTGAGAAGAAGGAAGAGAGGCAAGAGCTCAAGCTTGGGGATGCCCGAGGCACCCCAAGTAAATATTCAAGGAGACTCAAGCGTCTAAGCTTGGGGATGCTGGGAAGGCATCCCCTCTTTCTTCAACAAATATCGGTATGTTTTCGGATTCGTTTCGTCATGCGATATGTGCAATCTTGGAGCGTATTTTTGCTTTAGTTTTCATTTTTTTTCTTTTATGCGCCATGCTGGTATGAGGTAGTCCTTGTTTGATTTGTAGAATGCTCTATGCACTTCACTTATATCTTTTGAGTATGGCTTTATAAAATGCTTCATGTGCTTCACTTATATCATTTGAAGTTTGGATTGCCTGTTTCTCTTTACATAGACAACCGCCATTTGTAGAATGCTCTCTTGCTTCACTTAGATTTGTTAGAGCATGGGCATATATTTTGTATAAATAATTAAACTCTCTTGCTTCACTTCTATCTATTTGGAGAGATGACAAGAATTGGTCATTCACATGGTTAGTCATAAAATCCTACATAAAACTTGTAGATCACTGAATATGATATGTTTGATTCCTTGCAATAGTTTTGCGATATAAAGATGGTGATATTAGAGTCATGCTAGTGGGTGGTTGTGAATTGTAGAAATACTTGTGTTGAGGTTTGTGATTCACGTAGCATGCACGTATGGTGAACCGTTATGTAACGAAGTTGGAGCATTGATACGTCTCCAACGTATCTATAATTTTTGATTGCTCCATGCTATATTATCTACTGTTTTGAATGTTTATGGGCTTTATTATACACTTTTATATCATTTTTGGGACTAACCTATTAACCCAGAGCCTAGTGCCAGTTTCTGTTTTTACCCTGTTTTAGGGTTTCGTAGAAAAGGAAAATCAAATGGAGTCCAATTGACCTGAAACTTCACGGAACTCATTTTTGGAAGGAAAGAAGCCCAGAAGACTTGGAGTGCACGTCGGGGGATCTGCGAGGAGGTCACGAGTCAGGGGGGCACGCCCTCCACCCTCGTGAGCCCCTCGTGGCCCCCCTGACGTACTTCTTCCGCCTATATATCTCCATATACCCTAAAAACATCCAGGAGCATAATAGATTGGGAGTTCCGCCGCCAGAAGCCTCCATAACCACCAAAAACCAATCTAGACCCGTTCCGGCACCCTGCCAGAGGGGGCAATCCTTCCCCGATGGCCATCTTCATCATCCATGTGCTCTCCATGACGAGGAGGGAGTAGTTCTCCCTCGGGGCTGAGGGTATGTACCAGTAGCTATGTGTTTGATCTCTCTCACGTGTTCTTGAGATGATACGATCTTGATGTATCGCGAGCTTTGCTATTATATTTGGATCCCATGATGTTTCTTCCCCCCTCTACTCTCTTGTAATGAATCGAGTTTCCCCTTTGAAGTAATCTTATCGGATTGAGTCTTTAAAGATTTGAGAATACTTGATGTATGTCTTGCCGTGGATATCTGTGGTGACAATGGGATATCAGGTGATTCACTTGATGTATGTTTTGGTGATCAACTTGCGGGTTCCACCCATGAACCTATGCATAGGGGTTGGCACACGTTTTCGTCGTGATTCTCTGGTAGAACTTTGGGGCACTCTTTGAGGATCTATGTGTTGGTTGAATAGATGAATCTGAGATTGTGTGACGCATATCGTATAATCATACCCACGGATACTTGAGGTGACATTGGAGTATCTGGGTGACATTAGGGTTTTGGTTGATTTGTGTCTTAAGGTGTTATTCTAGTACGAACTCTAGGTCTGTTTGTGACACTTATAGGAATAGCCCAATGGATTGATTGGAAAGAATAACTTTGAGGTGGTTTCGTACCCTACCATAATCTCTTCGTTCGTTCTCCGCTATTAGTGACTTTGGAGTGACTCTGTGTTGCATGTTGAGGGATAGTTATGTGATCCAATTATGTTAGTATTGTTGATTGAACTTGCACTAGCGAAAGTATGAACCCTAGGCCTTGTTTCCTAGCATTGCAATACCGTTTACGCTCACTTTTATCAGTTGTTACCTTGCTGTTTTTATAATTTCAGATTACAAATACCTTTATCTACTATCCATATACCACTTGTATCACCATCTCTTCGCCGAACTAGTGCACCTATACAAATTACCATTGTATTGGGTGTGTTGGGGACACAAGAGACTCTTTGTTATTTGGTTGCAGGGTTGCTTGAGAGAGACCATCTTCATCCTACGCTCCTACAGATTGATAAACCTTAGGTCGTCCACTTGAGGGAAATTTGCTACTGTCCTACAAACCTCTGCACTTGGAGGCCCAACAACGTTTACAAGAAGAAGGTTGTCTAGTAGACATCAAGCTCTTTTCTGGCGCCGTTGCTGGGGAGTGTAGCGCCTTTGGTAGGTGGAATTTGGTAAGGAAAAATTTATATAGTGTGCTGAAATTTACTGTCACTTGTTACTATGGAAAGTAATTCTCTGAGGGGCTTGTTCGGGGTATCTTCACCCCGTCCAGTAGAGCAAAGAGTTGCTCCTCAACCTACTGAACCTATTGAAAATGAAATTCCTTATGAGTATCCTTCGGGTATGATTGAAAAACTGCTAGCTAACCCTTTTACATGAGATGGAACAAAGCATCCTGATGAGCACTTAATATATGTGGATGAAGTTTGTGGATTATTTAAGCTTGCAGGTATACCCGATGATGTTGCTAATAAGAAGGTCTTCCCTTTATCTTTGAAGGGAGACGCATTGATATGGTATAGGCTATGTGATGATATGAGATCATGGGACTATAAAAGATTGAAGCTGGAATTTCATCAAAAGTATTACCCTATGCATCTTGTTCATCGTGATCGCAATTATATATATATAATTTCTGGCCTCGCGAAGGAGAAAGCATCGCTCAAGCTTGGGGGAGGCTTAAATCAATGTTATATTCATGCCCCAATCATGAGCTCCTGAGAGAAATAATTATGCAAAGTTTTTATGCTCGGCTTTCTCATAATAATCAAACCATGCTCGATACTTCTTGTGCTGGCTCTTTTATGATGAAGACTACTGAATTCAGATGGAATTTATTGGATAGAATTAAATGCAACTCTGAAGATTGGGACCTCGACGAAGGTAGGGAGTTAGGTATGACACCTAAGTTTGATTGTGTTAAATCTTTTATGGATACCGATATTTTCCGTAAGTTTAGCACTAAATATGGACTTGACTCTGAGATAGTAGCTTCTTTCTGTGAATCTTTTGCTACTTATGTTGATCTCCCTAAGGAGAAGTGGTTTAAATATCATCCTCCCATAGAAGTAGAAGTAGCTTCTCCTATTAAAGTTGAAGAAAAGACGGTCACTTATAATGATCCTATTGTTCCTACTTCTTATATTGAGAAACCACCTTTCCCTGCTAGAATAAAGGATCATGCTAAAGCTTCAACTATTGTTCGTAAAAGCAATATTAGAACTTATACACCTCCTGAGCAAGTTAAAGTAGAACCTAATATTGCTATTGTTAAAGATCTCTTGGCTGATAATATTGATGGGCATGTTATTCAGTTCGAAGGTGAAACTGCTAGAATTGCTAAACCTTGTGATAAAGATAAACATAGACCTGTGGTAGGCGTGCCTGTTATTTCTGTTAAAATAGGAGATCATTGTTATCATGGCTTATGTGATATGGGTGCTAGTGCTAGTGTTATACCTTATGACTTATACAAAGAAATTATGCATGACATTGCACCTGTTGAATTAGAAGATATTGATGTCACAATTAAACTTGCCAATAGAGACACTATTTCAGCGATGGGAATTGTTAGAGATGTTGAAGTCTTGTGTGGGAAAGCTAAATATCCTGCTGATTTTCTTGTTCTTACTTCCCAACAAGATAGTTTTTGTCCCATTATATTTGGTAGACCCTTCTTAAATACTGTGAATGCTACCATAGATTGCACAAAGAATGTTGTTACTGTTGGCTTGGATGATATGGTTCATGAGTTTAATTTCTCTAAATTTAGTAAAAAACATCGTGAGGAAGAATTACCTAGTAAGGATGAAATTATTGGTCTTGCTTCTATTGCCGTACCTCCTAGTGATCCTATAGAACACTATTTGCTAGACCATGAAAATGATATGTTCATGAATGAAAGAAGGGAAATAGATGAAGTATTCTTTAAACAGGAACCTACTACATCACAACTTGCCTGTTGAAATCTTAGGGGATCCTCCTCCACCCAAGGGTGATCCCGTGTTTGAGCTTAAACCTTTGCCTGATAATCTTAAATATGCTTATCTTGATGAAAAGAAGATATATCCTATTATTATTAGTGCTAACCTTTCAGAGCATGAAGAAGAAAGATTATTGAAAACTCTGAAGAAGCACCGTGTTGCTATTGGATATACTCTTGATGATCTTAAGGGCATTAGTCCCACTCTATGTCAACATAAAATAAATTTGGAAGCAGATGCCAAACCAGTTCGTGATCCTCAACGACGTCTGAATCCTAAAATGAAAGAAGTGGTAAGAAAAGAAATACTAAAGCTTCTGGAGGCAGGTATAATCTATCCCGTTGCTGATAGTGAGTGGGTAAGTCCTGTCCATTGTGTCCCTAAGAAGGGAGGTATTATTGTTGTTCCTAATGATAAAGATGAATTGATTCCGCAAAGAATTATCATAGGTTATAGGATGGTAATTGATTTCCGCAAATTAAATAAAGCCACTAAGAAAGATCATTACCCCTTACCTTTTATTGATCAAATGCTAGAAAGATTATGTAAACATACACACTATTGCTTTCTAGATGGTTATTCTGGTTTCTCTCAAATACCTGTGTCGGCTAGAGATCAATCAAAGACTACTTTTACATGCCCTTTTGCTTATAGACGTATGCCTTTTGGTTTATGTAATGCACCTGCTACCTTTCAAAGATGCATGATGGCTATATTCTCTGACTTTTGTGAAAAGATTTGTGAGGTTTTCATGGACGAATTTTCCGTCTATGGTTCCTGTTTTGATGATTGCTTGAGCAATCTTGATCGAGTTTTGCAGAGATGTGAAGAAACTAATCTTGTCTTGAATTGGGAAAAGTGCCACTTTATGGTTAATGAAGGTATTGTCTTGGGGCACAAAGTTTCTGAAAGAGGTATTGAAGTTGATAAAGCCAGGGTTGATGCTATTGAAAAGATGCCATGTCCTAAGGACATCAAAGGTATAAGAAGTTTCCTTGGTCATGCTGGATTTTATAGGAGGTTCATTAAGGACTTCTCAAAAATTTCTCGGCCTCTGACTAATTTATTGCAAAAAGATATACCATTTGTCTTTGATGATGATTGTGTATAAGCATTTGAAATACTTAAGAAAGCATTAGTCACTGCCCCTGTTGTTCAGCCACTGGATTGGAACCTACCCTTTGAAATTATGTGTGATGCTAGTGATTATGCTGTAGGTGCTGTTCTAGGGCAAAGAGTTGATAAGAAATTAAATGTTATTCATTATGCTAGTAAGACTCTAAACAATGCTCAAAGAAATTATGCTACTACTGAAAAAGAACTCTTAGCAGTTGTATTTGCTTGTGATAAGTTCAGATGTTATATTGTTGATTCTAAAGTAACTATTCAAACTGATCATGCTGCTATTAAATATCTTATGGAAAAGAAAGATGCTAAACCTAGACTTATTAGATGGGTTCTCCTGCTACAAGAATTTGATTTGCATATTGTTGATAGAAAGGGAGCTGAGAACCCCGTTGCAGACAACTTGTCTAGGTTAGAAAATATTCTTGATGACCCACTACCTATTAATGATAGCTTTCCTAATGAACAATTAAATGTTATAAGTACTTCTCGTAGTACTCCATGGTATGCTGATTATGCTAATTATATTGTCACTAAATTTATACCACCTAGCTTCACATACCAACAAAAGAAAAAGTTCTTCTATGATTTAAGACATTACTTTTGGGATGACCCACATCTTTATAAATAAGGAGTAGATGGTGTTATTAGATGTTGTGTACCTGAGCATGAACAGGAACAGATCCTACGCAAGTGTCATTCCGAGTCTTATGGAGGACACCACGCTGAAGATAGAACTGCACATAAGGTATTGCAATCTGGTTTTTATTGGCCTACTCTCTTCAAGGATGCCCGTAAGTTTGTCTTGTCTTGTGATGAATGTCAAAGAATTCGTAATATTAGTAGACGTCAAGAAATGCCTATGAATTATTCTCTTGTTATTGAACCATTTGATGTTTGGGGCTTTGATTATATGGGACCTTTTCCTGCCTCTAATGGATACACACATATTTTAGTTGCTGTTGATTACGTTACTAAGTGGGTAGAAGCTATTCCAACTAGTAGTGATGATCATAACACTTCTATTAAAATGCTTAAGGAAGTTATTTTCCCGAGGTTTGGAGTCCCTAGATATTTAATGACTGATGGTGCTTCACACTTTATTCATGGTGCTTTCCGTAAAATGCTTGCTAAATATGATGTTAATCATAGAATTGCATCACCTTATCACCCACAATCTAGTGGTCAAGTAGAGTTGAGCAATAGAGAGCTCAAATTAATTTTGCAAAAGACTATTAATAGGTCCAGAAAGAATTGGTCCAAGAAACTTGATGATGCATTATGGGCTTATAGAACTGCATATAAAAATCCTATGGGTATGTCTCCGTATAAAATGGTCTATGGAAAAGCATGTCACTTACCTCTCGAACTAGAACATAAGGCATATTGGGCTATTAAAGAGCTTAATTATGATTTTAAACTTGCCGGTGAGAAGAGGTTATTTGATATTAGCTCACTTGATGAATGGAGAACCCAAGCTTATGAAAATGCCAAGTTGTTTAAAGAAAAAGTTAAAAGATGGCATGACAAAAGGATACAAAAGCGTGAGTTTAATGTAGGTGATTATGTATTGCTATACAACTCTCGTTTAAGATTTTTTGCAGGAAAACTTCTCTCTAAATGGGAAGGCCCCTATGTTATCGAAGAGGTCTATCATTCCGGTGCCATAAAAATCAACAACTTCGAGGGCACAAATCCGAAGGTGGTAAATGGTCAAAGAATTAAACATCATATCTCAGGTAATCCCATAAATATTGAAACCAATATTATTGAAACCATAACCCCGGAGGAATACATAAGAGACACTTTCTGGAACGTTTCAGACTCTGAAAAGGAATAGGTATGTGGTACGGTAAGTAAACCGACTCCAAAACAATTTTTAAGGCAATATTTCTCCGTTTTGGAATATTTAGAAAAATAGAAAAATAAGTAGCAGCCCGGGAAGGACACGAGGGCCCCAACAGGGTGGTGGGCGCGCCCTACCCCCCTGGGCGCGCCCCCCTACCTCGTGAGCACCTCGTGTGCCTTTCAGACTCCGTTTTCTTGCATGTTACGTATTTTGGTCGGTAAAAATTCTTTACATAATCTCCCGGGGGTTTTGACTCCCGTATCACGCAAAAATCTCCTGTCTTTGTTTCGAGCTATTTTTCTAACAGATCTAGATTATCATGACGTCCCCAAGTGCTTCCAAGGACAAGTTCTTCGAGAAGGTCATCAACCCTTACCTCGCGGAGGTGCTGCGACACCCTCAAACCATTGAGATGCGTGATGGGTTGTTGCACATCCGCGATGTTGAGGGACCAAAGGGAACCGGAAGCGTGGAGATAAGGCTCAAAGCAATGGAGCAACAAATTTTCAAGTGCAAGGGGATGGTGGAGCGTGGAATCAACGCTAGCCACACGATGCTCGCAAAGTTCACTAAAAACTACAAGCCGGATGCCAAGAACACCTAGGAGGCCATCTTCAAGCTGTATGAGAAGATCGAGCACCTCCAAGCCCAAATCTTTGACCTGCAAAACCAAAACTGTGAGTATGAATATAGATTCAAAAGAATGAGTTTGGCAGCAGATTCGAGGATTCCGGAGACTCGATCATCCTTCTATGATGGTGAACCTATGCCTTGGAAGATGGATGACAAGCTCGCATCATCAACAACACCTCCACCTTCTTCACCGACCAAGGAGATATAATCACATGGGTATGGGCACTCCCCTTGGCAACTGCCAATCTTGGGGGAGGTGCCCCGGTGTCGTATCACAATCACAACTCCTATCTTTACCGTTTTTCTTAGTTCAATCCTATTAGTAGTATCTTGATCTAGTAGAATAAAGTTTATGGCATGATCTAGTTTTGAGTTTTGCTTTATGATCTCTCTATGTAATCGAGTCCGTGAGCTATATATAATAAAGATTAGTGTTGAGTCAAGGGCTTGATTATTTTGCCATGATCTTGGGTGAATAAAAGAAAAGAGAAAAAGAATAAAAAGAAACAAAAAGTTCATATTGATCTTATTGAGAGTAATGACTTCACATAGAAAGAGTATGATGATTAAAAATTGTTGGGAGTTGGCAGACATAGCTTTGGTCATTGTTGCAATTAATAGGAAGTAATAAGGAAAGAGAGGTTTTCACATATAGATATATTATCATTGACATCTTTTATGATTGGGAGCACTCATTAAAATATGACATGCCAAAGAGTTGATGTTGGACAAGGAAGACAACGTAATGAGTTATGTATTTCTTATATCTGAGATAAAGTATGTTGTCATGGATCCTCTAACTTGTTGAGCTTGCCTTTCCCCCTCATGCTAGCCAAATTCTCAGCACTAAGTAGAAATACTACTTGTGCTTCCAAATACCCTTAAACCAGTTTTGCCATGAGAGTCCACCATATCTACCTATGGATTGAGTAAGATCCTTCAAGTAAGTTGTCATCGGTGCAAAGCAATAAAAATTGCTCTAAATGTGTATGATTGATTGGTGTGGGAGAAATAAGCTTTATACGATCTTGTGATGTGGAAGTAATAAAAGTGACGGACTGCATAATAAAGGTTCATATCACAAGGGCAATATAAAGTGACGTTCTTTCGCATTGAGATTTTATGCATCCAACCATAAAAGCGCATGGCAACCTCTGCTTCCCTCTGCGAAGGGCCTATCCTTTATTATTATCTTCTACCTTATGCAAGAGTCATGGTGATCTTCACCTTTTCTTTTTCATTTTATCCTTTGGCAAGCTCAGCATGTTGGAAAGAACATGATATATATATATATATATCTAATTGGATGTAGGGGAGCATGAACCATTATTGTTGACATTACCCTTGAGGTAAAAGGTTGTGGGGCAAAACTATAAGCCCCTATCTTTCTCTATGTCCGATTAAAACTCCGTAACCACAAGTATCGCGTGAGTGTTAGCAATTATGGAGGACTAAATGATAGTTGAGTATGTGGACTTGCTTTTTAGCTCTGACATAGACTCTTCCGATGTTATGATAAATTGCATTTGCTTCAATGACTAAGATTATAGTTTGTCGGAGCCCAATAAGGTTTATGATTTATACTTTTGCATTGTGAATAGATCATCACTTGAACATAAGTAATCATATGACAAAATCTATATATGTTGCTGTTATGAGAATAATCATGATGCCTTCATGTCCGTATTTTATTTTTATCGACACCTCTACCTCTAAACATGAGGACATATTTATTGTTATCGGCTTTTCGCTTGAGGACAGGCGAGGTCTAAGCTTGGGGGAGTTGATACGTCCATTTTGCATCATGCTTTTATATCGATATTTATTGCATTATGGGCTGTTATTTCACTTTATGTCACAATACTTATGGCTATTCTCTCTTATTTTACAAGGTTACATAAGGAGGGAGAATGCCGGCAGCTAAAATTCTAGGCTGGAAAAGGAGCAAATATTAGAGACCTATTCTGCGCAACTCCAAAAGTCCTGAAACTCCACGGAACATCTTAAAATAAATAAATAAAAATCCCCGCCAAAGATGAAGGCCAGGGGGCCCACACCCTTCTCACGAGGGTGGGGGGCGCCCCCCCCCTAGGGCGCGCCCCCTACCTCGTGGGCCCCCTGGTGGCTCTCCGACGCCCATCTTCTCCTATATGAAGTCTTTCGATGAGAAAAAAATAAGGAGGAACTTTTCGGGACGAGACTCCGCCGCCACGAGGCGGAACCTTGGCGGATGCAATCTAGAGCTCCGGCGGAGCTGTTCTGCCGGGGAAACTTCCCTCCGGGAGGGGGAAATCATCACCATCATCATCACCAACGCTCCTCTCATTAGGAGAGGGCAATCTCCATCAACATCTTCACCAGCACCATCTCATCTCCAAACCCTACTTTATCTCTTGCATCCAATTCTTGTCTCAAAGTCCGGGATTGGTGCTAGTAGGTTGCTAGTAGTGTTGATTACTCCTTGTAGTTGATGCTAGTTGGTTTAATTGGTGGAAGATCATATGTTCAGATCCTATATGCATATTATTACCCCTCTGATTATGAACATGAATATGCTTTGTGAGTAATTACGTTCGTTCCTGAGGACAAGGGAGAAGTCTTGCTATGAGTAGTCATGTGAATTTGGTATTCATTTGATATTTTGATAAGATGTATGTTGTCTAGCCTCTAGTGGTGTTATGTGAACGTCGACTACATAACAGTTCACCATTATTTGGGCCTAGAGTAAGGCATTGGGAAGTAATAAGTAGATGATGGATTGCTAGAGTGACAAAGCTTAAACCCTAGTTTATGTGTTGCTTCGTAAGGGGCTGATTTGGATCCATATGTTTCATGCTATGGTTAGGTTTACATTAATACTTTTGTTGTAGTTGCGGATGCTTGCAATAGAGGTTAATCATAAGTGGGATGCTTGTTCAAGTAAGAACAGCACCCAAGCACCGGTCCACCCACATATCAAATTATTAAAGTATCGAACGCGAATCATATGAACGTGATGAAAACTAGCTTGACGATATTCCCATGTGTCCTCGGGAGTGTTTTTCCTATTATAAGAGTTTGTTCCGGCTTGTACTTTGCTACAAAAGGATTGGGCCACCTTGCTGCACTTTATTTACTTTTGTTACTTGTTGCTTGTTACAATTCATCCCGTTACAAAACTATCTGTTACCACTTATTTCAGTACTTGCAGAGAATACCTTGCTGAAAACGGCTTATCATTTCCTTCTGCTCCTCGTTGGGTTCGACACTCTTACTTATCGACAGGACTACGATAGATCCCCTATACTTGTGGGTCATCAAGACTCTTTTCTGGCGCCGTTGCCAGGGAGGTTAGCGCTTGAAGGTATATCTTTAGATCTTGCAATCGAGTCTTTTAGTTTCTTGTTTTATCACTAGTTTAGTCTATAAAAGAAAATACAAAAAATGGAATTGAGTTTGTCTCATACGCTTCACCTTTTTAGTATTTTTCGTAAGTATGATGGAAAGGAAAATTGTGCTCAAGTGCTAGAAGAAGAAATCTATAAAATGTTTGGCACTAAATATTTGAATGATGAGCATGATTGCAATGTTGTTAGTATGAATTCCTTGAATATCCATGATGCTAATGATATGCAAAGCCACAAGCTTGGGGAAGATATGTTTGATGACGATGATATTTTTTGTACCCCAAGTTTTGATATGCAAGTTTATAATGATGATAGCATGCCTCCTACTTATGATGATTATTGTGATGACATGTATGCTTTAAAGAATAATGATAACCATGAAACTTGTCATCTTGATTTCAATTTTCAATCCCATGATAGTTACTTTGTTGAGTTTGCTCCCACTATTATCCATGAGAAGAATTTTGCTTATGTGGAGAGTAGTAAGTTTTCTATGCTTGTAGATCATGAAAAGAATGCTTCAGGTGCTGGTTATATTGTTGAATTCATTCATGATGCTACTGAAAATTATTATGAGGGGGGAACATATGCTTGTAGGAATTGCAATAATATCAAGTTTCCCCTCTATGTGCTTAAAATTTTGAAGTTATGCTTGTTTTACCTTCCTATGCAAGTTGATTCTTGTTCCCATAAGTTGGTTGCTCACAAAATCCCTATGCATAGGAAGTATGTTAGACTTAAATGTGCTAGTCATATTCTTTATGATGCTCCCTTTATGTTTCAATTCTTATCTTTTATGTGAGCATCATTGAAATCATCATGCCTAGCTAGGGGCGTTAAACGATAGCGCTTGTTGGGAGGCAACCCAATTTTATTTTTGTTCCTTTCTTTTTGTTCCTGTTTAATAATAAATAATTCATATAGCCTATGTTTAGATGTGGTTTTATGCTTTTAATTAGTGTTTGTGCCAAGTAGAACATTTGGGAAGACTTTGGGAAAGTCTTGTTGATCATACTGTTAAAAACAGAAACTTTAGCGCTCACGAGAATTGCTGCCATTTTTATTTGGAGAGTGATATTTAGTTAATTCTTTTTAAAGATGATTAATAGATAAATTACTCAGTCCCATCAATTTATTTGAGAATTTTATGAGTTCTAGAAGTATACGTTTGATCCAGATTACTACAGACTGTTCTGTTTTTGACAGATTCTGTTTTTCATGTGTTGTTTACTTATTTTGATGAATCTATGGCTAGTAAAATAGTTTATAAACCATAGAGAAGTTGTAATACAGTAGGTTTAACACCAATATAAATAAAGAATGATTTCATTACAGTACCTTGAAGTGGTGATTTACTTTCTTATACTAACGGAGCTTATGAGTTTTCTGTTAAGTTTTGTGTTGTGAAGTTTTCAAGTTTTGGGTAAGGATTCGATGGACTATGGAATAAGGAGTGGCAAGAGCCTAAGCTTGGGGATGCCCAAGGCACCCCAAGGCAATATTCAAGGACAACCAAGAGACTAAGCTTGGGGATGCCCCGGAAGGCATCCCCTCTTTCGTCTTCGTTCATCGGTAACTTTACTTGGAGCTATATTTTTATTCGCCACATGATATGTGTTTTGCTTGGAGAGTCAATTTATTTT
Organism: Triticum urartu; assembly: GCF_003073215.2. Lineage (NCBI taxonomy): Eukaryota > Viridiplantae > Streptophyta > Magnoliopsida > Poales > Poaceae > Triticum > Triticum urartu. The sequence continues at coordinate 495,256,260 of NC_053024.1, forward strand.
GTTAGGATTTGCTTGCTGTTTGAATAAAATACCAAGATCTTAAATTCTTAAATGTTAGAGAGTCTTCACATAGTTGCATAATTATTCAACTACTCATTGATCTTCACTTATATCTTTCGGAGTAGTTTGTCATTTGCTCTAGTACTTCACTTATATCTTTTAGAGCACAGTGGTGGATTTGTTTTATAGAAACTATTGATCTCTCATGCTTCACTTAGATTATTTTGAGAGTCTTGATAGCATGGTAATTTGCTTAAAATCCTAATATGCTAAGTATTCAAGAATAATAAAATTCTCTTATGAGTGTGTTGAATACTAAGAGAAGTTTGATACTTGATGATTGTTTTGAGATATGAGGATGGTGATATTAGAGTCATGCTAGTTGAGTAGTTGTGAATTTGAGAAATACTTGTGTTGAAGTTTGTGTTTCCCCTAGCATGCATGTATGGTGAACCGTTATGTGATGAAGTTGGAGCATGATTTATTTATTGATTGACTTCCTTATGAGTGGCGGTCGGGGACGAGCGATGGTCTTTTCCTACCAATCTATCCCCCTAGGAGCATGCGCGTAGTACTTTGTTTCGATAACTAATAGATTTTTGCAATAAGTATGTGAGTTCTTTATGACTAATGTTGAGTCCATGGATTATACGCACTCTCACCCTTCCACCATTGCTAGCCTCTCTAGTACCGCGCAACTTTCGCCGGTACCATAAACCCACCATATACCTTCCTCAAAAAAGCCACCATACCTACCTATTATGGCATTTCCATAGACATTCCGAGATATATTGCCATGCAACTTTCCACCGTTCCGGTTATTATGACACACTCCATCATTGTCATATTGCTTAGCATGATCATGTAGTTGACATTGTATTTGTGGCAATGCCACCATTCATAATTCTTTCATACTTGTCACTCTTGATTCATTGCATATCCCGGTACACCATCGGAGGCATTCATATAGAGTCATCTTTGTTCTAGTATCGAGTTGTATCATCGAGTTGTAAATAAATAGAAGTGTGATGATCATCATTCAATAGAGCATTGTCCCCAAAAAAAGGCCAAATAAAAAAATAAAGGCCAAATAAAAAAAGGGACAATGCTACTATCCTTTTACCACACTTGTGCTTCAAAGTAGCACCATGATCTTCATGATAGAGAGTATCCTATGTTGTCACTTTCATATACTAGTGGGAATCTTTCATTATAGAACTTGGCTTGTATATTCCAATGATGGGCTTCCTCAAAATGCCCTAGGTCTTCATAAGCACGCGAGTTGGATGCACACCCACTAGTTTCTTTTGTTGAGCTTTCATATACTTATAGCTCTAGTGCATCCGTTGCATGGCAATCCCTACTCACTCACATTGATATCTATTGATGGGCATCTCCATAGCCCGTTGATACGCCTAGTCGATGTGAGACTATCTTCTCCCTTTTTTCCTCTCCACAACCACCATTCTATTCCACCTATAGTGCTATGTCCATGGCTCATGCTCATGTATTGCGTGAAGATTGAAAAAGTTTGAGAACATTAAAAGTATGAAACAATTGCTTGGCTTGTCATCGGGGTTGTGCATGATTTAAATATTTTGTGTGGTCAAGATGGAGCATAGCCAGACTATATGATTTTGTAGGGATAGCTCTCTCTGGCCATGTTATTTTGAGAAGACATGATTGCTTAGTTAGTATGCTTGAAGTATTATTATTTTTATGTCAATATGAACTTTTGTCTTGAATATTTCGGATCTGAATATTCATGCCACAATTAAGAAGAATTACATCGAAATTATGCCAAGTACCACTCGCATCAAAAATTCTATTTTTATCATTTACCTACTCGAGGATGAGCAGGAATTAAGCTTGGGGATGTTGATACATCTCCAACGTATCTATAATTTTTGATTGCTCCATGCTATATTATCTACTGTTTTGAATGTTTATGGGCTTTATTATACACTTTTACATCATTTTTGGGACTAACCTATTAACCCAGAGCCTAGTGCCAGTTTCTGTTTTTACCCTGTTTTAGGGTTTCGAAGAAAAGGAAAATCAAACGGAGTCCAATTGACCTGAAACTTCACGGAACTCATTTTTGGAAGGAAAGAAGCCCAGAAGACTTGGAGTGCACGTCGGGGGATCTGCGAGGAGGTCACGAGGCAGGGGGCGCTCCCACCCCCCTGGGCACGCCCTCCACCCTCGTGAGCCCCTCGTGGCCCCCCTGACGCACTTCTTCCGCCTATATATCTCCATATACCCTAAAAACATCCAGGAGCACAATAGATCGGAAGTTCCGCCGCCAGAAGCCTCCGTAGCCACCAAAAACCAATCTAGACCCGTTCCGGCACCCTGCCGGAGGGGGAAATCCTTCCCCGGTGGCCATCTTCATCATCCCGGTGCTCTCCAAGACGAGGAGGGAGTAGTTCTCCCTCAGGGCTAAGGGTATGTACCAGTAGCTATGTGTTTGATCTCTCTCTCTCGTGTTCTTGAGATGATACGATCTTGATGTATCGCAAGCTTTGCTATTATATTTGGATCCTATGATGTTTCTTCCCCCCTCTACTCTCTTGTAATGAATCGAGTTTCCCCTTTGAAGTAATCTTATCGGATTGAGTCTTTAAAGATTTGAGAACACTTGATGTATGTCTTGCCGTGGATAACTATGGTGACAATGGGATATCACGTGATTCACTTGATGTATGTTTTGGTGATCAACTTGCGGGTTCCGCCCATGAACCTATGCATAGGGGTTGGCACACGTTTTCGTCGTGATTCTCCGGTAGAACTTTGGGGCACTCTTTGAGGTTCTATGTGTTGGTTGAATAGATGAATCTGAGATTGTGTGACGCATATCGTATAATCATACCCACAGATACTTGAGGTGACATTGGAGTATCTAGGTGACATTAGGGTTTTGGTTGATTTGTGTCTTAAGGTGTTATTCTAGTACGAACTCTAGGGTTGTTTGTGGCACTTATAGGAATAGCCCAATGGATTGATTGGAAAGAATAACTTTGTGGTGGTTTCGTACCCTACCATAATCTCTTCGTTCGTTCTCCGCTATTAGTGACTTTGGAGTGACTCTTTGTTGCATGTTAAGGGATAGTTATGTGATCCAATTATGGCAGTATTGTTGAGGGAACTTGCACTAGCAAAAGTATGAACCCTAGGCCTTGTTTCCTAGCATTGCAATACCGTTTACGCTCACTTTTATCACTTGTTACCTTGATGTTTTTATAATTTCAGATTACAAATAGCTTTATCTACTATCCATATACCACTTGTATCACCATCTCTTCGCCGAACTAGTGCACCTATACAAATTACCATTGTATTGGGTGTGTTGGGAACACAAGAGACTCTTTGTTATTTGGTTGCAGGGTTGCTTAAGAGAGACCATCTTCATCCTACGCCTCCTACGGATTGATAAACCTTAGGTCATCCACTTGAGGGAAATTTGCTACTGTCCTACAAACCTCTGCACTTGGAGGCCCAACAACGTCTACAAGAAGAAGGTTGTGTAGTAGACATCAAGCATGAGGTATTTATTGATTGTATTCCTTATGAGTGGTGGTCGGGGACGAGCGATGGTCTTTTCCTACCAATCTATCCCCCTAGGAGCATGCGCGTAGTACTTTGTTTCGATGACTAATAGATTTTTGCAATAAGTATGTGAGTTCTTTATGACTAATGTTGAGTCCATGGATTATACGCACTCTCACCCTTCCACCATTGCTAGCCTCTCTAGTACCGCGCAATTTTCATCGGTACCATAAACCCACCATATACCTTCCTCAAAACAGCCACCATACCTACCTTTTATGGCATTTCCATAGCCATTCCGAGATATATTGCCATGCAACTTCCATCATCATCATATACATGACTTGAGCATTCATTGTCATATTGCTTTGCATGATCGTAAGATAGCTAGCATGATGTTTCCATGGCTTGTCTGTTTTTTGATGTCATTGCTATGCTAGATCATTGCACATCCCGGTACACTGCCGGAGGCATTCATATAGAGTCATATATTTGTTCTAGATATTGAGTTGTAATATTGAGTTGTAAGTAAATAAAAGTGTGATGATCATCGTTATTAGAACATTGTCCCATGTGAGGTTATCAAAATAAAAGTGGCCAAAGAAGCCCTCAAAAAGAGAGAGAGAGAGGCCAAAGAAGCCTACAAAAAAATGAGAGAAAAAGAGAGAAGGGGCAAAGTTACTATAATTTTACCACACTTGTGCTTCAGAGTAGCACCATGTTCTTCATATAGAGAGTCTCTTGAGTTATCACTTTCATATACTAGTGGGAATTTTCATTATAGAACTTGGCTTGTATATTCCAACGATGGGCTTCCTCAAATGCCCTAGGTCTTCATGAGCAAGCAAGTAGGATGCACACCCACTTAGTTTCAGTTTGAGCTTTCATATACTTATAGCTCTAGTGCATCCGTTGCATGGCAATCCCTACTCACTCACATTGATATCTATTGATGGGCATCTCCATAGCCCATTGATACGCCTAGTTGATGTGAGACTATCTTCTCCCTTTTTGTCTTCTCCACAACCACAGTTCTATTCCACCTATAGTGCTATGTCCATGGCTCACGCTCATGTATTGCGTGAAAGTTGAAAAGGTTTGATAACGTCAAAAGTATGAAACAATTGCTTGGCTTGTCATCGGGGTTGTGCATGATGTGAGTATTTTGTGTGGTGAAGATGGAGCATAGCCAGACTATATGATTTTGTAGGGATAACTTCCTTTGGCCTTGTTATTTTGAAAAGACATGATTGCTTTATTAGTGGGCTTGAAGTATTATTGTTTTTATGTCAAATGATAGACTATTGCCTTGAATCACCCGTGTCTTAATATTCATGCCATGATTAGACATATGATCAAGATTATGCTAGGTAGCATTCCACATCAATTTTCTTTATCATTTACCTACTCGAGGACGAGCAGGAATTAAGCTTGGGGATGCTGATACGTCTCCTTCGTATCTATAATTTTTTATTGTTCCATGCCAATATTCTACAACTTTCATATACTTTTGGCAACTTTTTATACTATTTTTGGGACTAACATATTGATCCAGTGCCCAGTGCCAGCTCCTGTCTGTTGCATGTTTTTGGTTTCGCAGAATATCCATATCAAACGGAGTCCAAACGGGATAAAAATGGACGCAGATACTTTTTGGAATATTTGGAAAATTTCGGAAGAAAAATCCACGCGAGAGGGTGCCCGAGGGTGTCACGAGGCAGGGGGCGCGCCTGCCCCCCTAGGCGCGCCCCTACCCTCGTGAGCCACCCGTATGGCGGTTGACGCTCTTCTTTTGTCGCAAGAAAGCTAATTTTCAGGAAAAAAAATCATGGCGAAGGTTTAGGCCAATCGGAGTTACGGATCTCCATATATACACGAAACGGTGAAACAGAGCCAGGAGAGAACGCATAAACAGAGAGAGACAGAGAGACAGATCCAATCTCGGAGGGGCTCTCGCCCCTCCCACGCCATGGAGGCCAAGGACCAGAGGGGAAACCCTTCTCCCATCTAGGGAGGAGGTCAAGGAAGAAGAAGAAGAAGGGGGGCCTCTCCCCCTTGCTTCCGGTGGCACCGGAGTGCCACCGGGGGCCATCATCATCACCGTCAACTTCACCAACAACTTCACCGCCTTCACCACCAACTCTTACCCCCTCTATGCAGCGGTGTAACCTCTCTCTTACCCGCTGTAATATCTGCTTAAACATGGTGCTCAACGCTATATATTATTTCCCTATGATGTATGGCTATCCTATGATGTCTGAGTAGATCCATTTTGTCCTAATGGCTATTTGATGATCAAGATTGGTTTGAGTTGCATGTTTTATTATTAGTGCTGTCCTATGGTGCTCTCCGCGTCGCGCAAGCGTGAGGGATTCCCGCTGTAGGGTGTTGCAATATGTTTATGATTTGCTTATGGTGGGTGGCGTGAGTGAACAGAAGCACAGACCCGAGTAAGTAGGTTGTTTGCGTATGGGATAAGAGGACTTGATGCTTTAATGCTATGGTTGGGTTTTACCTTAATGAATCTTTAGTAGTTGCGGATGCTTGCTAGAGTTCCAATCATAAGTGCATATGATCCAAGTAGAGAAAGTATGTTAGCTTATGCCTCTCCCTCAAATAAAATTGTAATAATGATTACTGGTCTAGTTATCAATTGCCTAGGGACAAATAACTTTCTCGTAACAACAAACTCTCTACTAAACCTAACTTAGTTGTGTCTTTATCTAAACAGCCCCTACTTTTTATTTACTTGCTCTTTATTATCTTGCATACCTATCCAGCAACACCTACAAAGTACTTATAGTTTCATACTTGTTCTAGGTAAAGCGAACGTCAAGTGTGCATAGAGTTGTATCGGTGGTTGATAGAACTTGAGGGAATATTTGTTCTGCCTTTAGCTCCTCGTTGGGTTCGACACTCCTACTTATCAAAAGAGGCTAAAATTGATCCCCTATACTTGTGGGTTATCACCCCTCAGCCCGTGCGTGTCCTGCTCTACTGCCTCGGGTCTCCGGATCGTCCTCTCGTCGCCAGCGACCTCCCGCCGCTGCTCTCCGTCATCGTCAACGGAATTCAACCCCGCCGTTGCCGCTGTAGCGAGCTCATCACCAAACTAGGGTATGAGTTCAAAACTTTGTGTTGTTCCTTACTCCGTTTCTTAGCACAAAGCAAATGCCATGTTCTTTACCACGTATGAGATCATCCTGTCCAACAAGAACATCCCTTAGATTAGATTTGATTCAAAAATTTAGGGTTAGGTTTCCACCGAACTCATCTCGGACCGACCGAGTTGTGGAAATCGGTCTCACCAATTTGTCCTAGGCCATTGCACTTGCACTTTTCGGTCTGGCCGAAAGTTGCAAATTGGTGTGACCGAGTTCAACTCTCTATGAAACCCTAGCAATCTCGGAGTCACCGAACTGTGTCTCGGTCTGACCGATTTCACTAGTTTAGACTCCAAAAGTTGCTTCGGTGTCACCGAGTTTAACAAATCGGTAGCTCCGAAATGCTTTCTGTGGAAAACTAGAACTAAGTTTTTGACTCATTTGTCTTGCAAAAACTCTGCACTTTGTGATGCTCATCCAATCTATCTCATATATAACTATTCACAGGGTCAGCAGTCAGTTTGCTTTGCCAGAATGTCAGATCAGAGTGATAGCCAAAATAAGTCAGAAGAGCAGGTGAACCTGAGTGGGGGCACTAGTCCGCCGGGCAGTTATGATGAGGGTAGCAGGAGCACCCCAAGCAACTTGCCCAAAGCAGCTACAAGGACAAGGAGGAAGAGAAACTCTGACTCAGAGGATGAGGATTATGTTGTTGCTGAGGAGGAGGTCAGCTCTATAACACCCACAATGCGGCTATATCTCCCACGTGTCGGGGCATGACTTAGAGGCATAGCCGCATGGTGGTTTTGTCGCAAGAGGGGTAATCTTCACACAATCCCATGTACTGAATAAGAAAGGGATAAAGAGTTGGCTTACAACCGCCACTTCACAATACATAAATAATTCATACATCATTTAAATACACTCATAGACCGACTACGGTCAAAACCGAATAAAAGGAAGATAAACCCCAAATGCTAGATCCCCGATCATCCCAACTGGGCTCCACTACTGATCATCAGGAAACGAAACATAGTAACGACCAAGGTCCTCGTCGGACTCCCACTTGAGTTCGGTAGCATCGCCTGCACTGGTATCATCAGCACCTGCATCTGTTTGGAAGTATCCGTGAGTCACGAGGACTCAGCAATCTCACTCCCGCGAGATCAAGACTATTTAAGCTTATGGGTAGGATAAGGTCATGAGGTGGAGCTGCAGCAAGCGCTAAGCAAATATGGTGGCTAACATGCGCGAATAAGAGTAAGATGAGAAGCTACGCAGCGGTCGAGAAGCTAGAATTGATCAAGAAGTGATCCTGGAACTACTTACGCACAAACATAACCCAAAACCGTGTTGACTTCCCGGACTCCGCCGAAACGAGACCATCACGGCTACACACGCGGTTGATTCATTCTAATTAAGTCAAGTGTCAAGTTCTCTACAACTCGATATTAACAAATTCTCATTGATACATCTCCAACGTATCTATAATTTTTGATTGCTCCATGATATATTATCTGCTGTTTTGGATGTTTATGGGCTTTATTATACACTTCTATATCATTTTTTGGGACTAACCTATTAACCCAGAGCCCAGTGCCAGTTTCTGTTTTTTCCTTGTTTTTTATAGAAGTTTTTTTCCTTGTTTTAGAGTATCGCAGAAAAGGAAAACCAAACGGAGTCCAATTGACCTGAAACTTCACGGAACTTATTTTTGGATCAGAAGAAGCCTAGAAGACTTGGAGTGCACGTCAGGGGATCTACGAGGAAGCCACGAGGCAGGGGGCGCGCCCTCCACCCTTGTGGGCCCCTCGTGCCCCCCCTGACGTACTTCTTCCGCCTATATATCTCCATATACCCTAAAAACTTCAGAGAGCACAATAGATCGGGAGTTCCGCCGCCAGAAGCCTCCGTAGCCACCGAAAGCTAATCTATACCCGTTCCGGCACCCTACCGGAGGGGGCAATCCCTCTCCGGTGGCCATCTTCATCATCCCGGTGCTCTCCATGACGAGGAGGGAGTAGTTCTTCTTCGGGGCTGAGGGTATGTACCAGTAGCTATGTGCTTGATCTCTCTCTCTCTCTCTCTCTCGTGTTCTTGATTTGGCACGATCTTGATGTATCGCGAGCTTTGCTATTATAGTTGGATCTTATGATGTTTTACTCCCCCTCTACTCTCTTGTAATGGATTGAGTTTTCCCTTTGAAGTTATCTTATCGGATTGAGTCTTTAAAGATTTGAGAACACTTGATGTATGTCTTTCCGTGCGTATCTGTAGTGACAATGGGATACCACGTGATTCACTTGATGTATGTTTTGGTGATCAACTTGCGGGTTCCGCCCATGAACCTATGCATAGGGGTTGGCACACGTTTTCATCGTGATTCTCCGGTAGGAACTTTGGGGCACTCTTTGAGGTACTATGTGTTGGTTGAATAGATGAATCTGAGATTGTGTGATGCATATCATATAATCATACCCACGGATACTTGAGGTGACATTGGAGTATCTAGGTGACATTAGGGTTTTGGTTGATTTGTGTCTTAAGGTGTTATTCTAGTACGAACTCTAGGGTTGTTTGTGACATTTATAGGAATAGCCCAACGGATTGATTGGAAAGAATAACTTTGAGGTGGTTTCGTACCCTACCATGATCTCTTCGTTTTTTCTCCTCTATTAGTGACTTTGGAGTGACTCTTTGTTGCATGTTGAGGGATAGTTATGTGATCCAATTATGTTATTATTGTTGAGAGGACTTGCACTAGTGAAAGTATGAACCCTAGGCCTTGTTTCCTAGCATTGCAATACCGTTTACGCTCACTTTTATCATTAGTTACCTTGCTGTTTTTATATTTTCAGATTACAAAAACTATTATCTACTATCCATATACCACTTGTATCACCATCTCTTCACCGAACTACACCTATACAATTTACCATTGTATTGGGTGTGTTGGGGACACAAGAGACTCTTTGTTATTTGGTTGCAGGGTTACTTGAGAGAGACCATCTTCATCCTACGCCTCCTACGGATTGATAAACCTTAGGTCATCCACTTGAGGGAAATTTGATACTATCCTACAAACCTCTGCACTTGGAGGCCCAACAACGTCTACAAGAAGAGGGTTGTGTAGTAGACATCAAGCTCTTTTCTGGCACCGTTGCCAGGGAGGTGAGTGCTTGAAGGTATATCTTTAGATCTTGCAGTCGAGTCTTTTAGTTTCTTGTTTTATCACTAGTTTAGTTTATAAAAGAAAATTACAAAAAATGGAATTGAGTTTGTCTCATACGCTTCATCTTTTTAATATCTTTCGTGAGTATGATGGAAAGGAAAATTGTGCCAAAGTGTTAGAATAAGAATGCATTAAAATGTTTGGCACTAAATATTTGAATGATGAGCATAATTGCAATGTTTTTAGTATGAACTCCTTAAATATCCATGGTACTAATGATGATTGCACTAGTTATGATGAAAATGTCTCCTATAAACATGTCAATTTTTGTGGAGTGCATTGGGTTTGCAAGTACACACCAAATAAGGAAGATAGATATTGCAAGAGGCATAAGTATTTAGAAACTAAATTTTTGCAAGAAAGTCTTGATGATTCTGCTGAAAAATTCAATATTTTTCGCGCCCCTTGTGAACTTTGCAATGAACATGGTCATTTAAATCTCCAATGCAAATTGTTTCATGACCGAATCGTATCCAAAAATTGTGATAATTTGATTACCCTTGAGCATCATAAAGAGCTTAGTCTTCTTTTGGGGTATGAGGAAATGAAACGTATAACTAAGGGTATTCCAAAGTTTAATCTTGATAGATTTCTTGATTTTGATCTAGAGAAGATTTATATGTGTTGTGCGGTGAATTGTATTGAAAATCCTTATATTGCCAATTGCATAAAGAAAAGAAAACAAATAGAAGATGAAGAGAATACTAATGAAAGGGAAGAGACTTCCCAATACTCTCCTATTATTTCTTATGATGAATCAGGTAACGAGGAGGAGCCTCCTATTCAACCAATCTCATTAATAAGGAGCTCCAAAAAGACGATTGAACCCACACATGATGTGCTGAAGAAGAAGAAGAAGAAGAAGAAGAAAAGAAAAAGGCAGAGAGGTAAAAAGATATCTCTCCCAAATAATGCCGCTCCTATTACTATTGTGCCTCATGAAAATATAATTGTGGAAGATAATGATACTTCTTATGACCTTGAAAATCTTTTTGGCACTTGCTTGGAAGAATATGATAATTGCTATACTATTGGTGCTATCTATACTATTAATGATGAGAGTGATTATGCTTATGATATGAAAAGGCCCAAGCTTGGGGATGCTATGTTTGATGAAGATGATGTTTTTGAGAATATATTTGCTGCAATTAATGTTTGTCCCAAGCTTGGGGATGCTACGCTTAATGAAGATGATATTTTTAGTCTCCCAAGTTTTGATATGCAAATTTATAATGATGATAGCATGCCTCCTACTTATGATAATTATTGTGATGATACATATGCTATAAAAAGTAGTGATGATTATATTTATAAAACTTGTCATGATTATGATTACCCTTTTTCTGAACATTACTCTTTTAATGTGGAAACAATTTATAGTATTCAAGTCTCTTATGATACTCCCACTATTCCGAATGAGAAGAATTTTGCTTATGTGGAGAGTAATAAAATTTATATGCTTGTAATCATGAAAAGAATGCTTTAGGTGCTGGTTATATTGTTGAATTAATTCATGATGCTACTGAAAATTATTATGAGGGAGGAATATATGCTTGTAGGAATTGTAATAATATCAAGTTTCCTCTCTATGTGCTTAAAGTTTTGAAGTTATGCTTGCTTTACCTTCCTATGCAAGTTGATTCTTGTTCCCACAAGTTGTTTGCTCACAAAATCCCTATGAATAGGAAGTGGGTTAGACTTAAATGTACTAGTCATATTCTTCATGATGCTCTCTTTATGTTTCAATTCTTATCCTTTATGTGAGCATCATTGAAATCATCATGCCTAGCTAGGGGCGTTAAACGATAGCGCTTGTTGGGAGGCAACCTAACTTTATTCCTTGCTTTTTACTCCTGTTTAGTAATAAATAATTTATCTAGCCTCTGTTATGATTGAGTTTTTATGCTTTTAATTAGTGTTTGTGCCAAGTAGAACCCTTGGGAAGACTTGGGGAAATTCTTGTAGATCTTGCTGTAAAAAACAGAAACTTTAGCGCTCACGAGAATTGCTGCCATTTTTTATTGGAGAGTGATATTTAGTTAATTCTTTTTTAATATGATTAATATATAAATTACTCACGTCCAGCAATTTATTTTAGAATTTTTGGGGTTCCAGAAGTATGCGTTTGATCCAGATTACTACAGACTGTTCTGTTTTTGACAGATTCTGTTTTTCATGTGTTGTTTACTTATTTTGATGAATCTATGGCTAGTAAAAGAGTTTATAAACCATAGAGAAGTTGGAATAAAGTAGTTTTAACACTAATATAAATCAAGAATGAGTTCATTACAGTACCTTGAAGTGGTGTTTTCTTTTCTTTTGCTAACGGAGCTTACGAGTTTTCTGTTAAGTTTTGTGTTGTGAAGTTTTCAAGTTTTGGGTAAAGATTCGATGGACTATGGAATAAGGAGTGGCAAGAGCCTAAGCTTGGGGATGCCCAAGGCACCCCAAGGTAATATCCAAGGACACCAAAAATCCTAAGCTTGGGGATGCCCCGGAAGGCATCCCCTCTTTCGTCTTCGTTCATCGGTAACTTTACTTGGAGCTATATTTTTATTTACCACATGATATGTGTTTTGCTTGGAGCGTCATTTTATTTTCTTTTGTTTTGCTTGCTGTTTGAATAAAATACCAAGATCTGAAATTATTAAATTTTAGAGAGTCTTCACATAGTTGCATAATTATTCGAATACTCATTGATCTTCACTTATATCTTTCAGAGTAGTTTGTCATTTGCTCTAGTGCTTCACTTATATCTTTTTAGAGCACGGTGGTGGTATTATAGAAATAGATGAACTCTCATGCTTCACTTATATTATTTTGAGAGTCCTAAATAGCATGGTAATTTGCTTAAATAATCTTAATATGCTAGGCATCCAAGAATAGTAAAAACTTTCATATAGAGTATTGAATACTAAGAGAAGTTTGATGCTTGATGATTGTTTTGAGATATGGAGGTAATAATATCAAAGTCGTGCTAGTTGAGTAGTTGTGAATTTTAGGAATACTTGTGTTGAAGTTTTCAAGTCCCGTAGCATGCACGTATGGTAAACGTTGTGTAACAAATTTGAAACATGAGGTGTTATTTGATTGTCTTCCTTATGAGTGGCGGTCGGGGACGAGCGATGGTCTTTTCCTACCAATCTATCCCCCTAGGAGCATGAGCGTAGTGCCGAGGTTTTTGATGACTTGTAGATTTTTGCAATAAGTATGTGAGTTCTTTATGACTAATGTTGAGTCCATGGATTATACGCACTCTTACCCTTCCATCATTGCTAGCCTCTTCGGTACCGTGCATTTGCCTTTCTCACATTGATAGTTGGTGCAAACTTCGCCAGTGCATCCAAACCCCGTGATATGATACGCTCTTTCACACATAAACCTCCGTATATCTTCCTCAAAACAACCACCATACCTACCTGTTATGGCATTTCCATAGCCATTCTGAGATATATTGCCATGCAACTTTCCACTGTTCCGTTTATTATGACACGCATCATCATTGTCATATTGATTTGCATGATCATGTAGTTGACATAGTATTTGTGGCAAAGCCACCGTTCATAATTCTTTCATACATGTCACTCTTGGTCCATTGCATATCCCACTACACCGCCAGAGGCATTCATATAGAGTCATCTTTTGTTCTAGTATCGAGTTCTAATCATTGAGTTGTAAATAAATAGAAGTGTGATGATCATCATTTTCTAGAGCATTGTCCCAAGTGAGGAATAAAAAAAGAGAAAGAAAGGCCATAAAAAAGAGAAGGCCCAAAAAATATAATAAAAAATGAGAGAAAAAGAGAGAAGGGACAATGCTACTATCCTTTGCCACAATTGTGCTTCAAAGTAGCACCATAATCCTCATGATAGAGAGTCTCTTGTTTTGTCACTTTCATATACTAGTGGGAATTTTTCATTATATAACTTGGCTTGCATATTCCAACAATGGGCCTCCTCAAGTGCCCTAGGTCTTCATGAGCAACCAAGTTGGATGCACACCCACTTAGTTTCTTTTGTTGAGCTTTCATACATTTATAGCTCTAGTGCATTCGTTGCATGGCAATCCCTACTCCTTGCATTAACATCAATCGATGGGCATCTCCATAGCCCATTGATTAGCCTTGTTGATGTGAGACTTTCTCCCTTTTGTCTTCTCCACATAACCCCCATCATCATATTCTATTCCACCCACAGTGCTATATCCATGGCTCGCGCTCATATATTGCATGAAAGTTTATAGGTTTGAGATTGCTAAGGTATGAAACAATTGTTTGGCTTGTCATCGGAGTTGTGCATGATGAGAGCATTCTTGTGTGACGAAAATGGAGCATGACTAAACTATATGATTTTGTAGGGATGAACTTCCTTTGGCCATGTTATTTTGAGCAGACATGATTGCTTAGTTAGTATGCTTAAAGTATTATTGTTTCTATGTCAATATTAAACTTTTGTCTTGAATCTTATGGATCAGAACATTCATACCACAATTAAGAAGAATTACATTAAAATTATGCCAAGTAGCACTCCGCATCAAAAATTCTATTTTTATCATTTACCTACTCAAGGACGAGAAGGAAATAAGCTTGGGGATGATTGATACGTCTCCAACGTATCTATAGTTTTTTATTGCTCCATGCTATATTATCTACTGTTTTGGATGTTTATGGGCTTTATTATACACTTTTATATCATTTTTTGGGACTAACCTATACACCCAGAGCCCAGTGCCAGTTTCTGTTTTTTCCTTGTTTTAGAGTATCGCAGAAAAGGAAAACCAAATGGAGTCCAATTGACCTGAAACTTCACGGAACTTATTTTTGGATCAGAAGAAGCCCAGAAGACTTGGAGTGCATGTCAGGGGATCTACGAGGAAGCCACGAGGCAGGGGGGCGCGCCCACCCCCCCTGGGCGCGCCCTCCACCCTCGTGGGCCCCTCGTGGACCCCCTGACGTACTTCTTCCGCCTATATATCTCCATATACCCTAAAAACTTCAGAGAGCACAATAGATCGGGAGTTCCGACGCCAGAAGCCTCCGTAGCCACCGAAAGCTAATCTAGACCCGTTCCGGCACCCTGCTGGAGGGGGCAATCCCTCTCCGGTGGCCATCTTCATCATCCCGATGCTCTCCATGACGAGGAGGGAGTAGTTCTCCCTCAGGGCTGAGGGTATGTACCAGTAGCTATGTGCTTGATCTCTCTCTCTCTCGTGTTCTTGATTTGGCACGATCTTGATGTATCGTGAGCTTTGCTATTATAGTTGGATCTTATGATGTTTTCTTCCCCCTCTACTCTCTTGTAATGGATTGAGTTTTCCCTTTGAAGTTATCTTATCGAATTGAGTCTTTAAAGATTTGAGAACACTTGATGTATGTCTTGCGTGCGTATCTGTGGTGACAATGGGATACCACGTGGTTCACTTGATGTATGTTTTGGTGATCAACTTGCGGGTTCCGCCCATGAACCTATGCATAGGGGTTGGCACACGTTTTCGTCGTGATTCTCCGGTAGGAACTTTGGGGCACTCTTTGAGGTTCTATGTGTTGGTTGAATAGATGAATCTGAGATTGTGTGATGCATATCGTATAATCATACCCACGGATACTTGAGGTGACATTGGAGTATCTAGGTGACATTAGGGTTTTGGTAGATTTGTGTCTTAAGGTGTTATTCTAGTATGAACTCTAGGGCTGTTTGTGACACTTATAGGAATAGCCCAACGGATTGATTGGAAAGAATAACTTTGAGGTGGTTTCGTACCCTACCATGATCTCTTCGTTTGTTCTCCGCTATTAGTGACTTTGGAGTGACTCTTTGTTGCATGTTGACGGATAGTTATGTGATCCAATTATGTTATTATTGTTGAGAGGACTTGCACTAGTGAAAGTATGAACCCTAGGCCTTGTTTCCTAGCATTGCAATACCGTTTACGCTCACTTTTATCATTAGTTACCTTGCTGTTTTTATATTTTCAGATTACAAAAACTATTATCTACTATCCATATACCACTTGTATCACCATCTCTTCACCGAACTAGTGCACCTATACAATTTACCATTGTATTGGGTGTGTTAGGGGCACAAGAGACTATTTGTTATTTGGTTGCAGGGTTTCTTGAGAGAGACCATCTTCATCCTACGCCTCCTACGGATTGATAAACCTTAGGTCATCCACTTGAGGGAAATTTGCTACTGTCCTACAAGCCTCTGCACTTGGAGGCCCAACAATGTCTACAAGAAGAAGGTTGTGTAGTAGACATCACTCATCTACCACATAACTGTGGGCACGGCTCTCGAAAGTTTATACCCTGCAGGGGTGTTCCAACTTAGCCCATCACAAGCTCTCACAGTCAACGAAGGATATTCCTTCTCCCAGAAAGACCCGATCAGTCTCTGAATCCCAGTTACAAGACATTTCGACAATGGTAAAACAAGACCAGCAAGACCACCCGACTGTGCCAACAAATCCCGATAGGAGCTGCACATATCTCGTTCTCAGGGCACACCGGATGAGCAATCCGTACAACTAAAACCAGCCCTCAAGTTTCCCCGAGGTGGCGCTGCAAAGGGCTCTAGTTTGGACCAACACTCAGAGGAGCACTGGCCCGGGGGGTTAAAATAAAGATGACTCTCGGGCTCGCGAAAACCCAAGGGAAAAGGCTTAGGTGGAAAATGTTAAAACCAAGGTTGGGCCTTGCTGGAGGAGTTTTATTCAAAGTGAACTGTCAAGGGGGTCCCATAACCCCAACCACGTAAGGAACGCAAAATCAAGGAACATAACATCGGTATGACGGAAACTAGGGCGGCAACAGTGGAACAAAACACCAGGAAAAAGGCCGAGCCTTCCACACTTTACCAAGTATATAGATGCATTAAATTAAATAAGAGATATAGTTATATCCCAACATAAACATATTCCAACATGGAACAAACTTCAACTTCACCTGCAACTAGCAACGCTATAAGAGGGGCTGAGCAAAAGCCGTAACATAGCCAAAAAATGGTTTGCTAGGAAGGTGGGTTAGAGGCTTGACATGGCAATATGGGAGGCATGATATAACAAGTGGTAGGTACCGCGACATAGCGATAGAACAAACAACTAGCAAGCAAAAATAGAAGTGATATCGAGGGTATGGTCATCTTGCCTGCAATGTTCTCAGAGTTGTCGAAAGCTTGATCCTCGTTAGCGTACTCAACAGGTTCCTCGTTCACGTACTCGTCTCCCTGCTCTACCCAAAGCAAGAACAAAAGCAATGGAACAACAATCAATCACGGTGCAATGCACAAGCAACATGATGCAATACATGGCGTGATATGCAAGATCTGTTATGCAATGCATATGCGTGCTCTGGAAGGGAAAGAATGATCAAGGCATCAACTTGGCAAACCAAGTATACTGCTGGAAAGATGAGGTGATTTCGGTCGAAATCGATATAAGGATCACCGAAAACGGAAGCACGGTTTGCAAATGGCAAGCAATACAAGGATGATGCAAATCTGCGATTAACAGCATGATAGCACTTAGAATGCAACAAGAAACTAAGCTACTGCACTCCAACATAGCAAAAAAACATATGGAAATGATGTACAAGAGATGCTTGACAAAACATGAACACTGAGCTATGGCTAAATCACACTAGAACAGGTTCAAACAAGAATGGCAAAAGTGCAAAAGATATCAGCTTCACAGACTTGGTGAAAATACTAACATGTCAAAAACAACATCAGGAAGCAATGTTTAGAGCAAGCAAACAACATGCTACCGGAACATATCATGGCAAATAAAGGCATGACATGTTTTTGCTAAATGCATAGAACAAAACCCCCTTACTGAACATGAGCCAAAAAGGCACAAAAAACATGATGGCACTCATGTAAACATAGCAAGTTCTATAAACAGATTCAGACTTAGTGAAATCAGGACACGGCAGAAACAGATTCATAATAGCAACTTTGCTAGCTCATGCCACTCACCACAAAGCATTACATGACAACACAATCATACCACCAGTAATAAAACATGTTCATGAAGCTAAACATGGCAAGAGCAAGTTCATAGGATGCATGGATCACTAGTAAAACACATGGCAATATTGATTATCATGTTAACAATCTGTCAGGAACATAATTTAGCACAAGTAGAGAAAGGAAATGGCATGCTAGAGTACTCCATAATTGCAACGGAGGCACGAATGGATAGAGCATAACCACATGTTCAAAACATCATTATTGAAGTATCTCAAAATAAGCATGTATCTCATGGTAGCAACAAGTTTACATAGCATCAAAATATAACAGGAAAAGACTTAGCAAAATCACTGTCTGAAATCAGCAACATTATGAAGCCTACTTTGCACTCTTGTGCTAGTCACCACATAGGTCACAAAAATACAAGACTTGCACCTCTGTAAAGATGGCGTGATGGAGATCATAAAACATGTAGATATCATGCTCATAAGATGCACACACCAAATGCAACAAAAATGACAAATCATCAAGTTCTGTTAAGAACCAGCAGTTAACATTTTATAGCACACTTGCAACGATGATAATGGCATCAATATGGACAGTAAAATGCATGCAAATGCCACACACATGAAGATCTTAACGAGGCAAACATTTTGACATCTCATATGCATGAATCTAAGTCACAATCATGGAGATATGGCATGTCAAACAGGGCATAAAAATTACACAGATTCAGGACTTGGGGAAAATTTCACCTCCGA
Source organism: Triticum urartu (assembly GCF_003073215.2). Classification (NCBI taxonomy): domain Eukaryota; kingdom Viridiplantae; phylum Streptophyta; class Magnoliopsida; order Poales; family Poaceae; genus Triticum; species Triticum urartu. The sequence goes on from NC_053024.1 coordinate 495,274,873, forward strand.
AATAGATCTCGTGTTCCGGCGTGGATCTCGAGGTTCACCGGAGATGGAGGTCGCGGTGGCCTGCTACCTCTTGAGCACTGCGTTGGTTTTCCCCGAAGAGGAAGGGATGATGCAGCAAAGTAGCGTAAGTATTTCCCTCAGTTTTTGAGAACCAAGGTATCAATCTAGTAGGAGGCTACGCGCGAGTCCCTCGTACCTGCACAAAACAAATAAATCCTCGCAACCAATGCAAATATGGGTTGTCAATCCCTACACGGCCACTTACGAGAGTGAGATCTGATAGATATGATAAGTAATATTTCTGGTATTTTTGTGATAAAGATGTAAAGTAAAATAAAGGCAAAGTAAAAAAGCAAAGGAAATAACTAAGTAGTAGGAGATTAATATGATAAAGATAGACCCGGGGGCCATAGGTTTCACTAGTGGCTTCTCTAGAGAGCATAAGTATTCTACGGTGGGTGAACAAATTACTGTTGAGCAATTGACAGAATTGAGCATATTTATGAGAATATCTAGGTATGATCATGTATATAGGCATCACGTCCGAGACAAGTAGACCGACTCATGCCCGCATCTACTACTATTACTCCACTCATCGACCGCTATCCATCATGCATCTAGAGTATTAAGTTAAAAACAGAGTAACGCCTTAAGCAAGATGACATGATGTAGAGGGAAAAACTCATGCAATATGATGAAAACCCCATCTTGTTATCCTCGATGGCAACAATACAATACGTGCCTTGCTGCCCCTACTATCACTGGGAAAGGACACCGCAAGATTGAACCCAAAGCTAAGCACTTCTCCCATTGCAAGAAAGATCAATCTAGTAGGCCAAACCAAACTGATAATTCGAAGTGACTTGCAAAGATAACCAATCATACATAAAAGAATTCAGAGAAGATTCAAATATTGTTCATAGATAGACTTGATCATAAACCCACAATTCATCGGTCTCAACAAACACACCGCAAAAACAAGATTATATCGAATAGTTCTCCACAAGAGAGGGGGAGAACATTGTATTGAGCTCCAAAAAGAGAGAAGAAGCCATCTAGCTAATAACTATGGACCCGTTGGTCTAAGGTAAACTACACACACTTCATCGGAGGGGCTATGGTGTTGATGTAGAAGCCCATCGTGATCGATGCCCCCTCCGGCGGAGCTCCAGAACAGGCCCCAAGATGGGATCTCGTGGATACAGAAAGTTGTGGCGGTGGAATTAGGTTTTTGGCTCCGTATCTGATCGTTTGGGGGTACGTAGGTATATATAGGAGGAAGGAGTACGTCGGTGGAGCAATAGGGGGCCCACGAGGGTGGAGGGCGCGCCTGGGGGGTAGGCGTGCCCCCCTACCTCGTGGCCTCCTCTTTTGTGTCTTGACGTAGGGTTCAAGTCTCCTCGGTCTTATTCATTGAGAAAATCACGTTCTCGAAGGTTTCATTCCGTTTGGACTCCATTTGATATTCCTTTTCTTCGAAACCCTAAAACAGGCAAAAAACAACAATTCTGGGCTGGGCCTCCGGTTAATAGGTTAGTCCCAAAAATAATATAAAAGTGGAAAATAGAGCCCAATAATGTCCAAAATAGTAGATAATATAGCATGGAGCAATCAAAAATTATAGATACGTTGGAGACGTATCAAGCATCCCCAAGCTTAATTCCTACTCGTCCTCGAGTAGGTAAATGATAAAAACAAAATTTTTGATGTGGAGTGCTACTTGGCATAATTTTAATGTAATTCTTCTTAATTGTGGTATGAATATTCAGATCCGAAAGATTCAAGACAAAAGTTTAATGTTGACAAAAAAATAATAATACTTCAAGCATACTAACAAAGTAATTATGTCTTCTCAAAATAGCATGGCCAAAGAAAGTTATCCCTACAAAATCATATAGTCTGGCTATGCTCCATCTTCACCACACAAAATATTTAAATCATGCACAACCCCGATGACAAGCCAGGCAATTGTTTCATACTTTTGGTGTTCTCTAACTTTTTCAATCTTCACGCAATACATGAGCGTGAGCCATGGACATAGCACTTATAGGTGGAATAGAATGGTGGTTGTGGAGAAGACAAAAAGGGAGAAGATAGTCTCACACCAACTAGGCGTATCAACGGGCTATGGAGATGCCCATCGATAGATATCAATGTGAGTGAGTAGGGAATGCCATGCAACGGATGCACTAGACCTATAAGTATATGAAAGCTCAACAGAAGAAACTAAGTGGGTGTGCATCTGATACGTCTCCAACGTATCTACTTTTCCAAACACTTTTGCCCTTGTTTTGGACTCTAACTTGCATGATTAGAATGGAACTAACCCGGACCGATGTTGTTTTCAGCAGAATTACCATCGTGTTATTTATGTGCAGGAGCAAACGTTCTCGGAATGACCTGAAACTTCACGGAGCCACTTTTCATAAAATATGAAAAATACCTGCAAAAGATGAAGGCCAGGGGCCCACCACCTCTCCACGAGGGTGGGGGGCGCGCCTGCCCCCTAGGGCGCGCCCCCTACCTCGTGGGCCCCTTGTTGCCTCTCCGACTCCAACTCCAACTCCATATATTGTGTTTCAGGGAGAAAAAAAATCGGAGAGAAGAAATCATCACGTTTTACGATACAGAGCCGCCGCCAAGCCCTAAAACCTCTCGGGAGGGCTGATCTGGAGTCCGTTCGAGGCTCCAGAGAGGGGAATCTGTCGCCATCGTCATCATCAACCATCCTCCATCACCAATTTCATGATGCTCACCGCCGTGCGTGAGTAATTCCATCGTAGGCTTGCTGGACGGTGATGGGCTGGATGGCATCTATCATGTAATCGAGTTAGTTTTGTTAGGGTTTGATCCCTAGTGTCCACTATGTTCTGAGATTGATGTTGCTATGACTTTGCTATGCTTAATGCTTGTCACTAGGGCCCGAGTGCCATGATTTCAGATCTGAACCTATTATGTTTTCATCAATATATGAGTGTTCTTGATCCTACCTTGCAAGTCTATAGTCACCTATTATGTGTTATGATCCGTTAACCCCGAAGTGACAATAATCGGGATACTTACCCGTGATGACCGTAGTTTGAGGAGTTCGTGTATTCACTATGTGTTAATGCTTTGTTCCGGTTCTCTATTAAAAGGAGGCCTTAATATCCCTTAGTTTCCGTAAGGACCCCGCTGCCACGGGAGGGTAGGACAAAAGATGTCATGCAAGTTCTTTTCCATAAGCACATATGACTATATTCGGAATACATGCCTACATTACATTGATGAACTGGAGCTAGTTCTGTGTTACCCTAGGTTATGACTGTTACATGATGAACCGCATCCGGCATAATTCTCCATCACCGATCCATTGCCCACGAGCTTTCCATATATTGTTCTTTGCTTATTTACTTTCTCGTTGCTATTGCTATCATCATTACAAAATACCAAAAACATTGCTTTTACTACTGTTACCTTTTGCTACCGTTACCACTACTATCATATTACTTTGCTAATAAATACTTTGCTGCAGATATTAAGTTTCCAGGTGTGGTTGAATTGACAACTCAGCTGCTAATACTTGAGAGTATTCTTTGGCTCCCCTTGTGTCGAATCAATAAATTTGGGTTGAATACTTTACCCTCGAAAACTGTTGCGATCCCCTATACTTGTGGGTTATCAAGACTATTTTCTGGCGCCGTTGCCGAGGAGCATAGCTCTATTCTTTGAGTCACTTGGGATATATATCGGCTTATCATTATGAAGAACTTAAGAGATCCAAAAACCAAGATCTATCCCTCAACTACGAGGGGAGGTAAGGAACTGCCATCTAGCTCTGCACTTGATTCGCCTTCTGTTTTGAGTAAGCTTGCGACACCTACACCTGCTTCTGCTATTCGTTCTGATATGTCGCATGTTATTGATGATGCCACTTCTGCTATGCATGATACTTATGGTGAAACTACCTCTATGCCTGATACTACTGTGCCACTTAGTGATTTTCTTGATGAACAACTTGCTAGGGCTAGAGAGATTGAAAATATTGAATCTGATGATACTGATGAAAGTGATGATGAAGAATCACTTGTTATTCCTAAGGGTTGTGTTTTTTATCAAGAAGCTTCTTTCGCTATTTTAGCTTGCAAAAATAGAAATGAACTCAAAAGGTTATTAGCTAAATGGAGTAAGCAATCTCTAAATGCTAGAATGAAACCTGGCCCTGCTTTTGCTACTTCACATATCCGTGTTACTGATAAGGATTATGAATTCTCTGTTGATCCTGATATAATTACTTTGGTTGAATCTGATCCTTTTCATGGTTATGAATCTGAAACTGTTGTGGCACATCTTACTAAATTGAATGATACAGCCACCCTGTTCACTAAAGATGAGAGAACTCGTTACTTTTACATCCTCAAAATATTTCCGTTCTCATTAAAGGGTGATGCTAAGATATGGTTTAATTCTCTTGATCCTGGTTGTGTGCGTAGTCCCCATGATATGATTTATTACTTCTCTGCTAAATATTTTCTTGCTCATAAGAAACAAGCTGCTTTAAGGGATATATATAATTTTGTGCAAATTGAAGAAGAGAGTCTCCCACAAGCTTGGGGGAGGCTTCTCCAATTACTTAATGCTTTGCCTGATCATCCTCTTAAGAAAAATGAAATACTTGATATCTTTTATAATGGACTAACTGATGCCTCCAGAGATTACCTGGATAGTTGTGCTGGTTATGTTTTCAGGGAAAGAACACCGGATGAAGCTGAAATTATATCGAATAATATGTTAACAAATGAAAATAATTAGACACCTCCGGAGCCAATTCCTAAGCCTATTCCTAAACCAACTCCGAAGAAGAGGGGTATTCTACTTCTCAGTCCTGAAGATATGCAAGAGGCAAAGAAATCTATGAAAGAAAAGGGTATTAAGCTGAAGATGTTAAGAATTTACCTCCTATTGAAGAAATAAATGGTCTTAATTTACCGCCTGTTGAAGAAACATATAATCTTAATCCATTACCTATTGAAGAAACTCATGGTCTTGATAACCCGACACAGGTAGTAAAGGTAAATTCTCTCTATAGATATGATAAAGCTGAAATCCCATTTACTAAATTTGCTAGCCCATGCTTAGATGAGTTTGATAAATTTATGGCTAAGCAAGAAGACTTTAATGCTTATTTTGGTAGACAATTGAAATACAATTCAAATATGCTTGAACACTTGGGTGATTATATGGCTAATGTCAAAGGTGAACTTAAAATTATTAGTAAACATGCTTCTATGGTTACCACTCAAGTAGAACAAGTACTTAAAGCTCAAAATGATTTGCTCAATGAATTGAATAGTAAAGATAATGATAATGTTGTTAGAGTGGCTACTAGAACTGGTAGAATGACTCAGGAACCTTTGTATCCTGAAGGCCACCCTAAGAGAATTGAGCAAGATTCTCAGAGAAATAATATAGATGTACCTAGTTCTTCTAAAAAGAAGAAAACGAAAAATGATAGGACTTTGCATGCTTCTAGTGATCCTATTGTTGAAACACCTAAGAATCCAAATGATATTTCTATTTCTGATGCTGAAACTCAATCTGGTAATGAACCTGAAACTAGTGACAATGTTAATGATAATGTTCATAATGATGCTCAACCTAGTAATGATAATGACATAGAAATTGAACCTGTTGTTGATCTTGATAACCCACAATCAAAGAATCAACGTTATGATAAAAAAAGACTTTGTTGCTAGGAAACATGGTAAAGAAAGAGAGCCATGGGTTCAGAAACCCATGCCTTTTCCTCCCAAACCATCCAAGAAAAAGGATGATGAGGATTTTGAGCGCTTTGCTGAAATGATTAGACCTATCTTTTTGCGTATGCGATTAACTGATATGCTCAAAACCAATCCTTATGCTAAGTACATGAAAGATATTATTACAAGTAAAAGAAAGATACCGGAAGCTAAAATTTCCACCATGCTTGCTAATTATACTTTTAAGGGTGGAATACCAAAGAAACTTGGAGATCCAGGAGTACCCACTATACCATGCTCTATTAAAATAAATTATGTTAAAACTGCTTTATGTGATCTTGGAGCCGGTGTTAGTGTTAGCCTCTCTCTTTATATCGTAGACTTGATTTGAATAAGTTGACACCTACTGAAATATCTTTGCAAATGGCTGATAAATCAACTGCTATACCTGTCGGTATTTGTGAGGATGTGCCTGTTGTAGTTGCAAACGTTACTATTTTAACGGACTTTGTTATTCTTGATATTCCCGAGGACGATAGTATGTCTATTATTCTTGGAAGACCCTTTTTGAATACTGCAGGGGCTGTTATTGATTGCACTAAAGGCAATGTCACTTTTCATGTTAATGGCAATGAGCATACGGTACACTTTCCAAGGAAACAACCTCAAGTTCATAGTATCAACTCTATTGAAAAAATTCCATCGATTATATTTGGAGGTTTTGAATTTCCTCTTCCTACTGTCAAGAAGAAATATTATATTCTTATTATTGGGGATGTGCATATCCCCGTTGAAGTAACATAGTGTTATTCGAAATTTCTCCGGTTCCATGTTATTCAGAATGAGTTCGTTAACAAGACTTGATCAACCTTGTTAGTGGATTCCTTTTGATGATCATGAGATGGATGAAACTAGAAGGCACAACCCTCTGTACCCCACTTTTACTTTCTGTTATTTATATTAAATAAAATAAAAATAAATATTTTTCTGTCTGTTATCTGATTATCCATGCAATATAAAAATACCCCAAAAATAAAAGTTCTCCAAATGCCCTGAAATTTAAATATGATTTTTTCTAGAATATTTGAGAATATTTGGCACTAAGAACACATCACGGGGGCCAACCACCTGCCCACGAGGGTGGAGGGCGCGCCCTACCCCCTTGGCGCGCCCCCTGCCTCGTGGGCCCACGGTGGCCCTCCTCCACTTATCCTTTCACCCATACACTTCTTCTTCCTCCCACAAACACGAATAACCAGCTCAAACCCGAGTCCAAGCTCGTTTTGCTGCCATTTTCGATCTCCTTGCTCAAAGCACCTCTCACAAAACTGCTTGGGGAGATTGTTCCTTGGTATGTGACTCCTCCATTGGTCCAATGAGTTTTTGTTCTAGTGCTTTATTCATTACAAATTTTTGCTGCTTAGGTGACCCTGTTCTTGAGCTTGCATGTCAAATTTATATGGTTCCAGGTAGTTTTGATGCATGATATAGGCCCTAGGCACTTGTATGAGTAGTTGCTATCAATATTATTGAGTTTGGTTTACTTTTATTTTGAAGTTACTAAAAATTTTCAGAATTTTTCAGAGGAAGAAATATGCTTAGGAAAATGGTCCAAGGTGGTTCTTCAAGAAAGCAAGGACCCAGGCTTGCAATGCGTGATGCTGATGATGAGCCACCAAGAGACGCTCCAGTGCGTCCTTGTGAATGGCCTTCTGAGAACTTTATGGATCGAGCGGGAATTAAGGAAGAATTCAACGCATATTTGCGTAATGCTAATCTTGTGAGCTTCGAGGAAGAGAAGTGCAGCCAGTATCACAACCTCACCAGTACCTTTGTGAGGAGGTTTGAATTTCCAACTTCACGTAATTCTCCAACTGTCCTGTTTGATCTTTATGATAATTCTTACACTGTGGACTTAGAGGATTTTACCACTGCATGCAAACTTCCACAATGGGGTAGTATAAGGAATCCTCACAAATCTGAATTTAGAGATTTTCTTGCTAGCATAACTGTGGGAGAATCTAGAGATATTACACAAGCTACCATAGGGAGCATTCACTTTCCTGCTATAGATTATTTTGCTCTCTTCATAGGTAGATGCATCAATGGTAAATATGAGGCATGTCACATGTGTGCCCCCGATCTCAGCATTCTTAGGAGTGCTGTGTTAGGAGACCAATCTTATAATTTGGGAGCCATTGTTGCACGTAGGTTGCATCTTAATATATTTAATGGAGATTTCTTTGGAGGAATTTATGCAACCCGCATAGCTAATTTTCTTGGTGTAGCCATACGCGAAGATGATATTGAATTACCACCTGCTTACCTAGACTTTAATGATATGGTCCACCATCAGTTTGTTGAGAGGAATGAATCACCTCTCCAGTATCGACTAATCTTTGACAGACGCCGTGTTGTCCATATTACTCTCTCTGCTCCTTCCTTCTTTGATTATCAGGCAAGAGGAAGATATACCATTACCAGAGAGGAGGCAGATGAGTACAAGAGGAGAGCGGAGGCCGCTCGTCGCCACGCTGCAGCTCAGCAGGCGATAGCTGCTGCGTCTCAGTACGACCCCAGCTACTATTATGGATATCCGCCAGGCCAGCCGTGGCCATAGACCAACTTAGGCCAAAAGCCTAAGCTTGGGGGAGACGTATTTCCCACCGACATTACATTTATGTTCACACACTCATTGCTAGATGTCGGTGCTCATACTTTTTCATTGTATCACCCATGCTAGTTTTTTTCCTTTTTTATGCTTTCTTCTTGTGTGTTTAATAAACCTTAAGAAAAACCAAAAAAATTAGTTGTAGCTTTTAATTAGTTTACTTTCCATGCTTGTAGTAGTAATTAAAAAGAAAAACCCAAAAATATTTCCTGTTCTTCTTTTGCTTGTTGGGAGCTTTCCCGTGTAAATAGTTTTATTTATTTTCTTTTCTTTGGGGGTCGATAGGAGAAGACCATAATTAAATTGTTGAAGTGGCTCTTATATGCATACTTGTTGATCTGACAAAAAATCCCATATTGCTTTGTCTTCTCCTGTTTAACGAATGCTTGCAGATTCCAGCTTAGTCCAATGCACGTGCACTATTATTATTCACACTATTCGGTCGTGCAAGTGAAAGGCAATTATGACGATATATGATGGACTGACTAAGATGAGAAAAGCTGGTATGAACTCGACCACTTTTGTTTTTGTAAATATGATTAGTTCATCGTTCCCGATTCAGCCTATTATGAATAAACATGTTTGCAATGACAACTAGAGATCATAGTTTCTTGTGCCATGCTTGATTAGCTATGAGTTATAATGGTTTACCTTGCGTTCCAACATGCTATTGAGATAGTTATGATGTGGTATGATGTAGCGACCAGACCTCAAACAGTCTGATCTCTGTGCTCCGGTGTCATCCCTGGATCAGTAATGCTGACACCACACAGTACTCGGAGGATTTATAACAGAGTAGCAATCACACACTTATTACATTGAGTGTCTCAAAAGAGAACTTATTACAATAAATATGGCTTAAAGCCATCTAATAACGATAACAGCGGAAGGCTTGGAAGATAAGTGAGTCCATCAACTCCAACGGCATCACTGAGTATAGAACCACGACCTAAAAACTCCTTAATCATCGTCTGAAAAGTCTGCAACATTAACGTTGCAGCCCGAAAACGGGTCGGCACATGGAATATGCTGGCAAGGTAACACATAGAGAGTAATGGAATGAAACAGCTATACTATATGCATATTTGGCTGGCGGAAAGCTCTATGGTTACTGTTTTGCGTAAAGCCAATTTTTCCCTACTGCAAAGGAATAAATTTAATTACTATCATGGTGGTTGTTAAACATTGAGAATGGTTGACAGCATTCTCAATCCCAATTAAGCATCATCATTAAACATAACCCAACAAAATTAATTTAGAGTAACATGTTGAGATTCACATGAAAATCCAAGTACTAGATACTCAAGATGTCCATAACCGGGGACATGGCTAACCATGATTAGTTTGTTACACTCTGCAGAGGTTTGCGCACTTTTCCCCACAAGACTCGATCGCCTCCGTTTGTTTTCTCGCACTACATGGTGTTTGAGAAGACGGATGACCGAAAAATAGCCTTTCAGAAGCGCTAGCACCTTACGATCGGGTAGACCGTACCACCTACATCCCCTACATCTGCTAGTCTACCACTGTAAGAGTTCGGACGACTTAGTCACTCCCCTACATCTGCTAGTCTACCACTTAAGAGTTCGCACGACTTTAGTCAACTATGCTAGAGCCCATAATTAGCTTGTGGCTGCCACACGGAAGTTTCTAGTATGAATAATCTCTGATCCCTTTGAGCCTGTGGGTCGGTCCAAAAGAAAACAGGCAAGTCCTGGAATACCCAGGTGCCTTCAATCCACCCAGATGTGTGTTTTAAGTTGCCACCTTAGATAAACCATTAATTAACAATCTCACATCTGTCATGGATTTCACTCACCCAATCCACCGTCTACTAGCATAGCATGGCATAATAAGCAAACGTAGAAGTAACTCCCAAAGGTTTGATAATAAACAGGTAATAGGTACTACCTCATCTACTTCCCATCCCACAATTTAATTAGATCCTAATCATGCAATGTGTGAGGATTGATCTAATGCAATAAAACTGGGTAGTAGAAAAGGTATGATCAAAGTGTTACTTGCCTTGCTGATGATCCGGGAAACCTAGCGATTCGAAGTAACAGGCGGCGCACTCCGGATACTCTATCGCAAACAACAAACGAGCATACAATAAGTACTCATCTAATGCACAGGTAAAACTCAAATAAGAGATCTAACCAGAAGGTTCAACTTAAGAACTCCGGTTGGCAAAAAGAATCAATCGAACGAAGCAACGAAAGTCAAACGGCGAAAGAAAACAACTTCGTTCTAGTAATCTGGATCTAGGGCAATTTTACAGTAGCAAAATCTTGTTTAAGTTGGTTAAACGGATAGAGGGTTTCGAGACGAAACTCTAGGCGCTTGAATCGCCTGATTCCGATAAACGAGCGAAAAGTTATACTAAAACGAAAATCGGATCAGGAATCGCGATCAGAAAAATCGCGGATTTAATCGAGAAAAGAAAACGACGAACGGATTAACGAAACGAACGTTCGTTATCCAGATCTAAACGATGAACGTGTTCGTTTAAACGAACAAACGAGCGAACGCTCGCTATTTAACCTAAACCGAAAAAAAACCGATCTAAAAAAACGAAAAACCTAAAAAAACCAAAAAAAACGACGGAAAACCGTTCGGTTTTCTAAAAAAACCGGCGGCGGACTACGATGGCGGCGGCGAAACCTCGGCGGGTGTGCGGGGCGGGCGCGAGGGCGGGGCGCTGGGCGGGGTTCCCCCCCCGGGTGCGGCTTTAAAGCCCTACGGGCCGGGAGTCCTAGTCGGACACGGCCCGTAGGTCGGTTCCCTTTTTTTTAAATAGTTACGCTCGGAAGAAAAATAAAAAGAAATACTAAACGGACTCCAAAAATCCCGAAATAAATTTTCCCGGGCTTCTAAAATCAAGCCCGACAAAGTGAACATTTATTTGGGCCCTAAATGCAATTTTGAAAAACGCACATTTTTCCTAAATTCAAATAAAACACCGAAAAACTCCGAAATAAAATCTTATTTGATTTTATTATTAAATCCTCAATATTTCTATTTTGGGAAAGTCATTTTATTCCCTCTCTCATATTTTTGTAATAGAAATAATTGATGATAAAATAAATAAAATCAAATGATCCTATTCTCAAAATTTGAGAAAACTCAAATATGAAAATAACGAAATCCCCAACTCTCTCCGTGGGTCCTTGAGTTGCGTAGAATTTCTAGGATCAACCAAAATGCAAAATAAAATATGATATGCAATTGATGATCTAATGTATAACATTCCAAATTGAAAATTTGGGATGTTACAAACCTACCGCCCTTAAGAGGAATCTCACCCTCAAGATTCGGGTTGGCTAGAAAATAGGTGAGGGTGGTCTTTGAGCAAATCTTCCTCTCGCTCCCAGGTGGCTTCATCCTCCGTGTGGTGGCTCCACTGAACTTTGCAAAACTTGATAACTTTGCTGCGGATGACTCGACTGGCAAACTCGAGAATCTTAATTGGTTTCTCCTCATAGGTCAAATCGTTATCCAACTGAATTGTTTCCAAAGGCACTGTATCTCTCAACGGTATGTCAGCCATCTCCGCGTGACATTTCTTTAACTGAGATACGTGGAACACATCATGTACTCCTGACAATCCTTCGGGTAATTCCAACTTGTAGGCCACTTGTCCCATACGCTCCAAAACTCAATATGGTCCTACAAATCGTGGCGCTAACTTCCCTTTAACTCCAAAACACTTTGTTCCCCGAAGTGGAGATACTCGAAGATAAGCTCTGTCTCCGACTTCGTAAACTGTCTCCTTGCGTTTAGAATCTGCATAACTTTTCTGTCTGGACTGGGCTACCTTGAGCCTATCGCGAATCAATTTCACCTTCTGTTCAGACTCTTTAATCAAGTCAGGTCCAAACAACTGGCGGTCTCCAACTTCGTCCCACGACAGCGGTGTCCTGCACCTCCTTCCGTACAAAGCTTCGAAAGGGGCCATCTTCAAACTGGATTGATAACTGTTGTTGTAAGAGAATTCTGCGTATGGCAAATTCTCGTCCCAACTAGATCCATAATCTAGCGCACAAGCTCTCAGCATATCCTCCAAAATCTGATTGACTCTCTCCGTCTGTCCATCTGTCTGCGGATGGAAAGCTGTACTGAACTCTATCCTGGTACCCAAAGTTTCATGCAACTGATTCCAGAACTTTGAGGTAAACTGGGTTCCTCTATCTGATACAATGCTCCTTGGAACTCCGTGCAGACATACGATCCTGGTCATGTATATCTTTGCCAACTTGGCACTAGTGTAGGTAGTCTTCACTGGGATGAAATGAGCTACCTTTGTCAAACGATCGACTACAACCCAAATCGAGTCATAGCCTGAACGAGCTCTGGGCAATCCTATGATAAAATCCATGCCTAACTTATCCCACTTCCATTCGGGTATTGGCAATGGCTGTAGCAATCCTGCTGGCTTCTGATGCTCTGCCTTTACTCTCTGACATACATCACAAACTGATACATACTCCGCAATATCCTTCTTCATTCCGGTCCACCAGAAAGTATCCTTCAAATCCAAATACATCTTGGTATTTTCTGGGTGAATCGAATAAGGTGAATCATGGGCCTCCTGCAGAATTAACTTCCTGATCTCCGGGTCATTGGGCACATAAACACGGTCTTCAAACCATAAGGTATCGTGCTCATCCTCACGAAATCCTTTAGCTTTTCCTTTGCTCATTTTCTCCTTAATAGAAGCAATCTCCTTGTCAGTCTTCTGGGCTTCTCTGATCTTATCCATTAAAGTAGACTGAATCTCCAATGCTGCTACATAGCCTCTTGGAACTAGTTCCAAACATAGATCACAAGATTTTTGGCTAACTCCCTTGGTAAATCTCCCGTCATTGGGGTATTGACGTGGCTTTTACGGCTCAACGCGTCGGCTACTACATTAGCCTTTCCGCGATGATAATGCAATCTCATATCATAATCATTGATGAGCTCCAACCATCTCCTTTGCCTGAGATTCAACTCCTTCTGCGTGAAAATATACTTCAAACTCTTGTGATCCATGTATACTTCACAATGGTTTCCAATGAGAAAATGTCTCCAAGTCTTCAATGCATGCACTACGGCTGCTAACTCCAAATCATGCATGGCATAATTCAACTCATGCGGCTTAAGTTATCGTGAAGCATACGAAACAACTCTTCCTTCCTGCATAAGAACTGCTCCAAGTCCTCGACCTGAAGCATCACAATACATCTCATAATCCTTGGTCTGATCCGGCAAAATCAACACTAGTGAGGTAACCAAACGTTTCTTCAACTCCTGGAAACTAGCCTCACATTCCTCAGTCCATTTGAACTTGGTATCCTTCTTCAACAACTCCGTCATAGGCTTCGCAATCCTCGAGAAATTTTTAATGAATCTCTGGTAGTATTCTGCGAGTCCAAGAAAACTCTGGATCTCTCCAACTGTTGTTGGGCTTCCCCACTTGTCACCGTGTCAACCTTGGTGGGGTCTACTACTATACCTTCTCCGGATATAACGTGTCCTAGGAATCCAACTTCCTTCAACCAAAATTCGCATTTACTAAACTTGGCATATAACTGATGTTCTCTGAGCTTCCCAAGTACCAAACGCAAATGCTCCTTATGCTCCTCTTCATTCTTCGAGTAAACCAGAATATCATCAATGAACACTACAGCGAACTTATCCAAAAATTCCATAAACACTTTGTTCATCATGTTCATAAAATATGCCGGTGCGTTAGTCAGGCCAAATGACATAACGGTGTACTTGTACAGCCCATACCTGGTGGTAAAAGCCGTCTTAGGTATATCCTGTTCTTGAATCTTCAACTGATGGTATCCGGATCGCAGATCGATCTTGGAAAATACCTTAGCTCCTTGCAATCGATCAAACAGATCATTGATCATCGGTAGTGGGTACTTGTTCTTGATGGTTACTTCATTCAATCCTCGATAATCAACAACCATCCTTAACGATCCATCCTTCTTCTCCACTAAAAGTACTGGCGATCCCAAAGGTGAAGAACTTGGGCGAATATAACCTTTATCCAGTAACTCCTTAATCTGCTTCTTAATCTCCTCCAAATCCTTTACAGGCATCCTATACGGTCTCTTAGATATTGGTCCTGTGCCTGGCAAAAGCTCAATCAAAAACTCAATGTCTCTATCCGGTGGCATGCATGGCAACTCCTCTGGAAAATACATCAGGGAAATCCTTCACTACTGGTACTTCCTCCTGCACAACTCCTGTTAATGAATTTACTTGAGTCCTTTTAGGCACATGTCGGGATACATACTTGATCCTTCTTCCTTCTGGGGTGGTAAGCAAAATTGACTTACTGGCGCAATTGATGTTTCCTCCATACATCGACAGCCAATCCATACCCAGAATTACATCCAAACCTTGTGATTCCAAAATGATTAAATCCGAGGGAAACACATGCCTACCTATACTCAATGGCACTTGAAAACATCCCTTACTGGCCATATACTCCGCTCCCGGTGAGCTTACTAACATAGGTGTTCTAAGAACCTTAGTGGGCAGGTTATACTTATCCACAAATCCCCGTGATATGTATGAATGCGATGCACCAGTATCAAAAAGAACGATTACAGTAAATGTCTTAACCAAAAACTTACCGATTACTGCATCCGGCTGCTCTTCAACCTCCTCCATGTTAACATGGTTCACCTGTCCCCTATTGAAAGGGTTCAGCTTCTTCCCAGAGCTTCCATTGCCATTTCCATTCTGGGATTCAGGACATTCATTGGCATAATGTCCGGTATTCTGGCACTTAAAGCAAGTGACTTGGCTCGGGTCTTTTTTGGCTGGGGTTGATGGGTTGGTACAGTTCTGGCTGTTGCTTCCTCCATTCCCATTACCATTCTTGGGGCCATTATGATTGTGTGAGCTACCTCCTCCATGAGTATGCTGAAAATGTCCTCCCGGTCTAGGGGTAAAACGTGGCTTCTACTGAGCTCCAGAATTGTACTTCCCTTGTCCATACTTCCTCTTGCGGTTCTTAATTTGCTGCTGCTTCCCTTCAATCATAAGAGCACGATCTACCAACTCCTGGTAGTTGTTGAAGGTTGCTACCATCAACTGCATACTCAACTCATCATTCAGTCCTTCCAGAAACTTCTCCTACTTAGTTGCATCCGTAGCAACGTCATCTGGGGCATAACGTGCTAGCTTACTAAAGTCCTCCACATACTGGCCAACTGTCCGTCCTCCTTGGCGCAAGTTGCGAAACTCTCGCTTCTTCATGGCCATAGCTCCTGCTGAAACATGGGCAGTACGGAAAGCCTGTTGGAACTAGTCCCATGTGACAGTGTCGATAGGGAAAGTGGCTGTGAAATTCTCCCACCATGATGCTGCGGGTCCGTCAAGATGATGTGTGGCAAACTTCACCTTTTCCGCATATGTGCATCCTGCTGTGGTCAACTCCCTTGCTGTCTTGCGGAGCCAATCATCTGCTACTATAGGCTCGGTGCTACTGGAAAACACTGGTGGATTCAGCCTAAGAAAACGGGCTAAGTGGTCAACAGGTGGTGGTGGTGGTGGTGGGTTGTTGTTGTTGTTCCCCTGATTCTGATTCTGGACTAGCAACTGCATCAACGTATTCTACTGCTGGATCAACTGAGTGAGCTCCGGTGGGAAGGTAAATCCAGGGTCATGTCTCGGAGGCATCTGAGGGGTTTAGAAAAGATGAGATTTAAGAATAGAGAGAGGGTCTAAAGAGAAAACACTACCCATATGCACATGAGGCAATTGCAAACAATTCACTTCATTCAATCAAACAAGGGCATACAATCGGTCTAACTATCGCAAAAGTGCTCGGACTACTATATTTACATGGTGGACTACTACTACTGTTGGGGTGGTCTACTAGAAATATTCTTCGGTTGCAGACTCCATGATATCTGCTCCAGCTTCATCAACATAGTCATCATCGCTATCATCTGGATCCGAGTCAGTGTCGTCGATGATGATGTAGTCTTCCGGACAAATCTCCTTGGGTTCTTCGTCTTCTTCTACTGGTGTAGGGCCTCCCATGAATATTCCGATCTTCATTGTTAGGTTGGCATTCTTACCCACTAGTACTTTGATTTCCTCTTCATAATCTTCACGTGTAGCCTTGAGTTCTTCCTCATAGTTCCATGATTCTTGTCCTTGCCTTCTTCAGATCTATCATATCTGCGCACATCTGGTTCTCCTGTCGTCGAATGTGCTGGTTTAACTCCTGGATGAAATCTGCGATTGATCTATCCTTCTTGGTGTTGATCATCTCCCATTGCTCATTTCGGCGCCCACCAATCTGGTAGATAGTATCCTTGAGATCATTGTGGTAAACTTCTCCAATACGTCCCATGGCGATGTGAGCTGCCATGCTCTTTCCTAGACTCCAGGTTGGTGCATCAAAGGAAAATTCTATGGGTTTGGTGACTGGCATGAACGTCCTTCCTGGAACTTGAACTTGAATCATCCAGCGCTTCTCTTCAGGTAAAGTGACGTTGTAGGTTCCGGTGAAGCTTGGTACTCCGATGTTCAGATATCTAGTGACTTCCTTCAAGTGACGTCCAAAGGATGTATCTTCATCCGGTTGTGTGAACTTGTTCCTTGCATCCGCCATCCTAAAAGAGTAGAAAAGATGAGAAGTCAGAATGAGAAAAGTGAATAGTGATCTAGGGCTTTAACTTAGTGGTTGTGTCCTACAGTCAGCGTGTGCTCTGATACCATCTTGTAGCGACCAGACCTCAAACGGTCCAATCTCTGTGCTCCGGTGTCATCCCTGGATCATTAATGCTGACACCACACAGTACTTGAAGGATTTATAACAGAGTAGCAATCACACACTTATTACATCGAGTGTCTCAAAAGAGAGCTTATTACAATAAATATGGCATAAGGCCATCTAATAACGATAACAGCGGAAGGCTTGGAAGATAAGTGAGTCCATCAACTCCAACGGCATCACTGAGTATAGAACCACGACCTAAAAGCACCTTACTCGTCGTCTGAAAAGTCTGCGACATGAATGTTGTAGCCCAAAACGGGTCAGCACATGGAATATGCTGGCAATGTAACACATCGAGAGCAATGAAAGAATAAGGCTATACTATATGCATATTTGGCTGGTGGAAAGCTCTATGGTTACAGTTTTGCGTAAAGCCAATTTTTCCCTACTGCAAAGGAATAAATTTTATTTAACTATCATGATGGTTGTTAATCATTGAGAGTGTAGACACCCTCTCAATCCCAATTAAACATCATCATTAAAAACCCAACAAATTAATTAGAGTAACATGATGAGATTCACATGATAATTCAAGTACTAGATACTCAAGATGTCCACAACCGGGGACACGGCTAACCATGATTAGTTTATACACTCTGCAGCACTTTTCCCCACAAGACTCGATCTCCTCCGTTGGGATTCTCGCACTTCATGGTGTTTGAGAAACGGATGACCGAGACATAGTCTTTAAGAAGCGCTAGCACCTTACGATCGGGTAGACTGTTACACCTACTTTCCCCTACATCTGTTAGTCTACCACTGTAAGAGTTCGCACAACTTAATCAACTATGCTAGAGCCCATAGTAGCTTGTGGTTGCACACGGAAGTTTCTAGTATGAATAATTTCATGATCCCTTTGAGTCTGGGTGGCGGTCCAAAAGAAAAACAGGCAATCGCTGGAATATCCAGGTGCCTCAATCCACCCAGATGTGTGTTTCAGTTGCCACCTTAGATAAACCATTAATTTAACAATCTCACATCTGTCATCGATACACTCACTCAATCCACGTCTACTAGTATAGCATGACAATATAAGCAAACGTAGAAGTAACTCCCAAGGGTTTGATAATAACACAGGTAATAGGTACTACCTCATCTACTTCCCAAAACCCACAATTTAATTAGATCCTAATCATGCAATGTGTGAAGATTGGTCTAATGTAATAAAACTGGATAGTAGGAGGTATGATCAAAGTGTTACTTGCCTTGCTGATGATTCGCAAAACCTAGCGATTCGAAGTAGCAAGCGGCGCACTCCGGGTACTCTATCGCAAACAAACAAGCATACAATAAGTACCCAACTAATGCACAAGTAAAACTCAAATAAGAGATCTAACCAGAAAGTTCAACTTAAGAACTTCGGTTGGCAAAAAGAACCAAATCGAACGAAGCAACGAAAGACAAACGGCAAAAGAAATAAGCTTCGTTTACTATTATAGATCTAGGTCAAATTTTACAGAGGCAAAAACTTGTTTGAGTTGGTTAAATAGAAAGAGGGTTTCGAGACAAACTCCAGGCGCTTGAATCGTCTGATTCCGATAAACGAGCGAAAAGTTATACTAGAACGAAAATCGGATCAGAAATCACGATCAAAAAAATCGCGGAATAAATCCGAGAAAAAGAAAAACGACGAATAGATTAACGAACGAACGTTCGTTATCTGGATCTAAACGATGAACACATTCGTTAAAACGAACGAACGAGCGAACGCTCGCTAATTAACCTAAACCGAAAAAACCGATCTATCTAAAAAACGAATCTAAAAAAACCGACAAAAAACCGACGGAAAAACCGAACTATTTTTCTAAAAAAAACGGCGGCGGCAGCGGGATCGACCTCGTCGGCGGCGGCGGGGCTCCGGCGGCGGCACGGCGGCGGTTGGGCTCGGGTGCGGCTTAAGGTTAGGGCGGCGGAGGCTTGGGCTGATTCAGGCCCCGGGGCGCGCTATATAAAGGCCCCCCCCCCCTGAGGAGTCCGGGCCAAATACGGCCTGTAGTCGATTCGCTCTTTTTTTAAAAAAATTATTACGCGCAGGAAAACAAACAAAAGGAATACTAAACGGACTCCAAAAATGCCGAAATAAATTTTTCCCGGCTTCTAAAATCAAGCCGCACAGGATGAACATTTATTTGGGGCCTAAATGCAATTTTGAAAAACGCGCATTTTTCCTAAATTCAAATAAAGCTAGCAGTGTCACCCGCGCATTTGCGTGGCTAGACTCTATAATGTTTCTACATGTTATTTTTATTGTCACACAATCCATTATATTACAAATTTATCATATATAAACATTCTCACTCAATCAAACATGTTATAGGTTCCATTTATGTGGCCACGCCAATATTATTTGCATAAATATATAATATTTTTTGCACAACTTTTTTTGCGGGAATATTTTTGCATATCTGAAACTATCGATTATGTTCTCAACATGATTTGTTACTTATAACCTTTATCGCTAGCGTAGTTTAATTTCGATATGTGACACACGCTCACCACACAACACATTCTTCTTACTCGAGTCCTGCATAATTTTTCTATTATGCATGTATGCATGCATATGTTATTTGGTTCTTCTCGTTGTTGTATATCTCGGCCTCACATTGTTGTTGTGAACTCCACTATTGACAATAATTGATTAATGCTGTCGATCGTCCCTGTTCTAACCATCTGGGAACTTTTGGTACTCGCTTTCCTTTGGTGCTACTGATGAATCACTCGATATCTATTTATTTATGTCATCATATGTTTTGATTTATTTATGTCTGCCCAGGAGTCTTATTTGGTTTGCTATTCTTAGGAATATACTTGCATTGTATAGATGACGATGCATCTGGACACATCATGTATGTTTCTTTTTCCTTCAAGTAAACAATGGCCTTTTTGGACCTTGATGTAATTTTTATAATGTTTGAGGTGTTTTGTACTTCCGGTGAATCTTTATAATAGATCTGATCTTTTTGCAAAAAAACAAAAAAAACAAAGGTCTTTTAGCATTTCTTCTCTTACGTGATAAAGTTTAGGTGTGCCAGATTGAAATATTTGTACATCATATTGTTCTACGAAACTCTTCTAAAATTTAAGTCCTACCTGTGAAAATCAAGATCAATGGAGCATATATTTTTTAACTTATGTGGATAAATGCGATAGCTTATCTGTCTCTTGTTTTAATAATAGAACATATAGATGGTATCGATTTGAAATCATCTCAGAGCGATTAACTATATTTTATCTGACCTTTTGAACCGAAAACAATTCACGGGGTAAACTTGAACATTAAAATTAATTATTTCTTCGAGTCCTAGGAATGTCTCTCCTGGAGCCAGATCGTATGTGTTTTTATGAAGTTAGCTCGTGTGTGTCAGACAATTAAGTACTTCACTGTAATTGATTGAGAAAACATTGCATGTGTGTAGCATTCTTGTGGTAGCTAGTACATGTCTTTTGCCGAAGCTAGCTCGTATGTGTTATAGTTGGACATAATGGATTGAAAATGAATGCATGCTTCCAGTTTTCTTGCCGCTAGATCATATAAGGTTGAAGAAAAAATGGCATGCTTGTTGATTTGCTGCTGGCGTTTTATTTTTCTGCGTGAAGGTTCCTATTTTTTAGGCAGGTGTCCATGCTCCTCCTATTTTTCCTTTTCGTGGGAATGACGTGTAGGATCCTGTTTTTTCGTGAGGAAGGTGTGGGCTCCTGTTTTTTTAGGCAAACTGTGGGCTCCTCCTGGTTTCATCTTTACGTTACTAACATGGTGGGCTTTGGCCTGATAAATATTTCATCTTTCTGGATCTTCGATTTCAGGTGAGTTATGAGAGTCCCTCATACAAAAGTGTGAGTTATAGAGAGAATCACAGAAAGGATTCTCTATCGATTTTCTTAAAAAAAAGGATTCCATATCACAGTGTGCATGCTAATCTCATTCTCCATATAATCAATCTGTCCAACGCCTGATTGCTTTGGGTAGGCCCTTCTAATTTTTACTTCTGTTGCTCCGTACGTGTCTACAATTAAAGTACATGTTACATTTTGCGTACCTTCTAAATCTTTTTAAACTCAACCATTATGCTCTAAATCAATAGAGCATATTTTTTTAGACTGTGAGGACAGACATAAGCGCTTGTCTGCCTTTTGTTTTATAAGTATATAACAGATAGATGATTCTAAAAAAAAGTATATAATAGATAGATAAATTGTTCCGTCCTAGTTGGTGAAGCGTGTGACGCACTGCTAAATGTTGGATTGCTCATATTTCCTCCGCTAGGTTTACATTATATTTTCATATGCAGAAAAAGGATATTTGTAAAACTAATTTTTAAAAAACTGGGTCTAAATTAACATTCGTAATGGCGATCAAACATGATTGATTTACAATATATGACAGTTCACGTAAATGATTGTAAATTAAAAAAATGAGGCATACTTTATTATTTATATATTAAACAAAAGTACTTTGGTGTAGCTCCTTTTCCCAATTCCTTTTGGTGTAGCTCTTTTCCCCAATTCCTTGGTTATGTCCGTACACATCAATTTTTATTTTTTATATAGTATATGTAAAGAAAGTGTATTATCCCAATGTGAAGCACGTACTTTTAACACATCCGTAAGTCAATCAATGAAGCAGGAATCCAGGTTGATTTTTTAACACACAAAAGAATGGAGTCCGTGTTGGTTAATTGCTCAAATAAGAGACCTTTTAAGCTTGTAATGCCAGGAGTCTTTTTGCCAGTGCTTTGGTTGCCGTCTGGATGGAGCTCGCGTTGGTTAACGCGGAAAAGGAAGGAGCCCGTGTTGTTTATTTCCTGTAGTGCCTTGATACGGCAGGACTCTCCTTTTTTGCCGTGCGCTTCGAATTTTCTAGAGTTGGCTGCCGTCTTTCAGCTTCTGTCCTGATTGATTCAGCCAACTTTTTAAAGGGCCATAAAAAAATTTGTAAAGGGGAAGCCATATGTGTCGGACCAAAAACGTGTCAAACTATTTGTAGCAAACAATATTTTTATGTAACGCTACATCTTTAAATCTCGGCCATCAATATTTTAAATTGACAATTGAGATAATTTAATCCATGTGGATGAACGTAATGGCTTATTTGCCTCTTGTTTTAAGTATATAATAGATAACAAATAAATTCAAAATAAAATCTTATTTGATTTTATTATTAAATCTTTAATATTTCTTTATTTTGGGAAAATCATTTTATTCCCTCTCTCATATTTTTATAATAGAAATAATTGAAGATAAAATAAATAAAATCAAATGATCCTATTTTCAAAATTTGAGAAGACTCAAATATGAAAATAACGAAATCCCCAACTCTCTCCGAGGGTCCTTGAGTTGCGTAGAATTTCTAGGATCAACCAAAATGCAAATAAATATGATATGCAATGATGATCTAATGTATAACATTCCAAATTGTAAATTTGGGATGTTACAGAGAGAGGGCGAATAAAACGGCAATGGTGAATTGGGGGGAGAGGAAAACGAGAGGCAAATGGCAAATAATGTAATGCGGGAGATAATGGTATGTGATGGGTACTTGGTATGTTGACTTTTGCGTAGACCTCCCCGGCAACGGCACCAGAAATCCTTCTTGCTACCTCTTTTAGCACTGCGTTGGTTTTCCCCGAAGAGGAAGGGATGATGCAGCAAAGTAGCGTAAGTATTTCCCTCAGTTTTTGAGAACCAAGGTATCAATCCAGTAGGAGGCTACGCGCGAGTCCCTCGTACCTGCACAAAACAAATAAATCCTCGCAACCAACGCAAATAGGGGTTGTCAATCCCTATAGGGCCACTTACCAGAGTGAGATCTGATAGATATGATAAGATAATATTTTTGGAATTTTTATGATAAAGATGCAAAGTAAAATAAAGGCAAAGTAAATAACTAAGTAATAGGAGATTGATATGATAAAGATAGACCCGGGGGCCATAGGTTTCACTAGTGGCCTCTCTCGAGAGCATAAGTATTCTAAGGTGGGTGAACAAATTACTGTTGAGCAATTGACAGAATTGAGCATAGTTATGAGAATATCTAGGTATGATCATGTATATAGGCATCACGTCCGAGACAAGTAGACCGACTCTTGCCTGCATCTACTACTATTACTCCACTCATCGACCGCTATCCAGCATGCATCTAGAGTATTAAGTTAAAAACAGAGTAACGCCTTAAGCAAGATGACATGATGTAGAGGGATAGACTCATGCAATATGAAGAAAACCCCATCTTGTTATCCTCGATGGCAACAATATAATACGTGCCTTGCTGCCCTTACTATCACCGGGAAAGGACACCGTAAGATTGAACCCAAAGCTAAGCACTTCTCCCATTGCAAGAAAGATCAATCTAGTAGGCCAAACCAAACTGATAATTCGAAGAGACTTGCAAAGATAACCAATCATACATAAAAGAATTCAGAGAAGATTCAAATATTATTCATAGATAGACTTGATCATAAACCCACAATTCATCGGTCTCAACAAACACACCGCAAAAAGAATATTACATCGAATAGATCTCCACAAGAGAGGGGGAGAACATTGTATTGAGATCTAAAAAGAGAGAAGAAGCCATATAGCTACTAACTATGGACCTGTAGGTCTGAAGTAAACTACTCACACTTCATCGGAGAGGCTACGGTGTTGATGTAGAAGCCCTCCGTCATCGATGCCCCCTCCGGCGGAGCTCCGGAACATGCCCCAAGATGAGATCTCGTGGATACAGAAAGTTACGGCGGTGGAATTAGGGTTTTGGCTCCTGTTCTGATCGTTTGGGGGTACGTGGATATATATATATATATATAGAAGGAAGAAGTACATTGGTGGAGCAACAGGGGGCCCACGAGGGTGGAGGGCGCGCCTGGGGGGGGCAAGCGTGGCCCCCTACCTCGTGGCCTCCTGTTAATTGGCTTGACGTAGGGTCCAAGTCTCCTGAGTTGTATTTGGTGAGAAAATCACGTTCCCGAAGGTTTCATTCCGTTTGGACTCCTTTTGATATTCCTTTTCTTCGAAACCCTAAAACAGGCAAAAACAGCAATTCTGGGCTGGGCCTCCGGTTAATAGGTTAGTCCGAAAAATAATATAAAAGTGGATAATAAAGCCCAATAATGTCCAAAACAGTAGATAATATAGCATGGAGCAATCAAAAATTATAGATACGTTGGAGACGTATCAGGCCGGCCTCCTCTTCCCCCTCCTTTATATACGTGGGAGGGGGCACACCAAGTCTTCTCTTAGCCGTGTGCGGTGCCCCCCTCCACAGTTACACACCTCGGTCATATCGTCGTAGTGCTTAGGCGAAGCCCTGCGCCGGTAACTTCATCATCACCGTCAACACACCGTTGTGCTGACGAAACTCTCCCTCGTCCTCAACTAGATCAAGATCTCGAGGGACATCATCGAGCTAAATGTGTGCTGAATACAGAGGTGCCGTACGTTCGGTGCTAGGGTCGGTTAGATCGCGAAGACGTTCGACTACATCAACCGCATTACTAAACGCTTCCGCTTTCGGTCTACGAGGGTACGTGGACACACTCTCCCCTCTCGCTGCTATGCATCTCCTAGATAGATCTTGTATGATCTTAGGATTTTTTTTTTGAAATAATGCGTTCCCAACAGTGGCATCCGAGCCAGGTCTATGCGTAGATGTTATATGCACGAATAGAACACAAAGAGTTGTGGGCGATAATAGTCATACTGCTTACCACCAACGTCTTACTTTGATTCGGCGGTATTGTTGGATGAAGCGGCCGGGACCGACATTACATGACCATGTTCATGAGACTGGTTCTACCGACGTGCTTCGCACACAGGTGGCTGGCGGGTGTCTATTTGTCCAAGTTTAGTTGAATCGAGTCTGACTACGGCCGGTCCTTGTTGAAGGTTAAAACAACACACTTGACAAAAAATCGTTGTGGTTTTGATGCGTAGGTAAGAACGGTTCTTGCTAGAAGCCCGTAGCAGCCATGTAAAACTTGCAACAACAAAGTAGAGGACGTCTAACTTATTTTTGCAGGGCATGTTGTGATGTGATATGGTTAAGACGTGATGAGATATAAATTGTTGTATGAGATGATCATGTTTTGTAAAAGCTACCGGCAACTGGCAGGAGCCTTATGGTTGTCGCTTTATTGTATGAGATGCAATCACCATGTAATTTCTTTACTTTATCACTAAGCGGTAGCGATAGTCGTACAAGCAATAGTTGGTAAGACGATAGCGATGTTACGATGGAGATCAAGGTGTCAAGACGGTGATGATGGAGATCATGACGATGCTTTGTTGATGGAGATCAAAGGCACAAGATGATGATGGCCATATCATGTCACATATTTTGATTGCATGTGATGTTTATCCTTTATGCATCTTATTTTGCTTAGTACGGCAGTAGCATTATAAGATGACCCCTCACTAAAATTTCAAGGTATAAGTGTTCTCCTTGAGTATGCACCGTTGCGACAGTTCATCGTGCCGAGACACCATGTGATGATCGGGTGTGATAAGCTCTACGTTCACATACAACGGGTGCAAGACAGTTTTGCACATCCGGAATACTCGGGTTAAACTTGATGAGCCTAGCATGTATAGACATGGCCTCGGAACACTGGAGATCGAAAGGTCGAACGCGAATCATATAGTAGATGTGATCAACATAGATATGTTCACCAATGAAAACTACTCCATCTTGATACGTCTCCAACGTATCTATAATTTTTTATTGTTTCATGCTATCATATATTCTGTTTTGGATGATTAATGGGCTTATTTATACACTTATATATTATTTTTGGGACTAACCTATTAAATGGAGGCCCAGTCCAAATTGCTGTTTTTTGCCTATTTCAGTGTTTCACAGAAAAGGAATATCAAACGGAGTCCAAACGGAATGAAACCTTTGGGAGCGTGATTTTTGGAACAAACGTGATCGAGAGGACTTGGAGTGGACGTCAAGCAATCAACGAGGTGGCCACGAGGCAGGGGGGGCGCCCTCCACCCTCATGGGCCCCTCGTGGCTCCACCGACCTACTTCTTCCTCCTATATATACCTACATACCCTGGAAACATCAGAGGGCACCACGAAAACCTAATTCCACCGCCGCAACCTTTTGTACCCAAGAGATCCCATCTTGGGGCCTTTTCCGGAGCTCCGCCGGAGGGGGAATTGATCACGGAGGGCCTCTACATCAACTCCATAGCCCCTCCGATGATGTGTGAGTAGTTTATCTCAGACCTTCAGGTCAATAGTTATTAGCTAGATGGCTTCTTCTCTATCTTTGGATCTCAATACAAAGTTCTCCTCGATTCTCTTGGAGATCTATTCGATGTAATCTCCTTTTGCGATGTGTTTGTCGAGATCCGATGAATTGTGGGTTTATGATCAAGATTATCTATGAAAAGTATTTGAATCTTCTCTGAATTCTTTTATGTATGATTGGTTAACTTTGCAAGTCTCTTCGAATTATCAGTTTGGTTTGGCCTACTAGATTGATCTTTCTTGCAATGGGAGAAGTGCTTAGCTTTGGGTTCAATCTTGCGGTGCTCGATCCCAGTGACAGAAAGGGAAACGACACGTATTGTATTGTTGCCATCGAGGATAAAAAGATGGGGTTTATATCATATTGCATGAGTTTATCCCTCTACATCATGTCATCTTGCTTAAAGCGTTACTCCGTTCTTATGAACTTAATACTTTAGATGCATGCTGGATAGCGGTCGATGTGTGGAGTAATAGTAGTAGATGCAGGCAGGAGTCGGTCTACTTGTCACGGACGTGATGCCTATATACATGATCATGCCTAGATATTCTCATAATTATTCACTTTTCTATCAATTGCTCGACAGTAATTTGTTCACCCCCCGTAATACTTATGCTATCTTGAGAGAAGCCACTAGTGAAACCTATGGCCCCAGTGTCTACTCTCCATCATACAAGTTTTCAATCTATTTTATTTTGCAATCTTTACTTTCAATCTATATCATAAAAATACCAAAAATATTTATCTTATTATTATTATATCTATCAGATCTCACTCTTGCAAGTGGCCGTGAAGGGATTGACAACCCCTTTATCGTGTTGGTTGCGAGGTTCTTATTTGTTTGTGTAGGTACGAGGTGACACGCGCATGGTCTCCTACTGGATTGATACCTTGGTTCTAAAAAACCGAGGGAAATACTTACGCTGCTTTGCTGCATCACCCTTTCCTCTTCAAGGGAAAACCAACGCATGCTTAAGAGGCAGCAAGAAGGATTTCTGGCGCCGTTACCGGGGAGATCTACGCTAAGTCAAGACATACCAAGTACCCATCACAACTCTTACCCTTCGCATTACATTATTTGCCATTTGCCTCTCGTTTTCCTCTCCCCCACTTCACCCTTGCCATTTTATTCGCCCTCTTTTCCTTTCGCCCTCTCTTTCTGTTCGCTTTTTCTTCGCTTGTTTGCTTGTGTGTTGGATTGCTTGCTTGTCAGGATGGCTCAAGATAATACTAAATTGTGTGACTTTACCAATACCAACAATAATGATTTTATTAGCACTCTGATTGCTCCTCTTACCGATGTTGAATCTTGTGAAATTAATACTGCTTTGCTGAATCTTGTCATGAAAGATCTGTTTTCTGGCCTTCCTAGTGAAGATGCCGCTACCCATCTAAACAACTTTGTTGATTTGTGTGATATGCAAAAGAAGAAAGATGTGGATAATGATATTGTTAAACTTAAGCTATTTCCGTTTTCGCTTAGAGATCGTGCTAAAGCATGGTTTTCGTCTTTGCCTAAAAATAGTATTGATTCATGGAGTAAGTGCAAAGATGTTTTTATCTCTAAGTATTTTCCTCCCGCTAAGATCATCTCTCTTAGAAACGATATTATGAATTTTAAGAAACTTGATCATGAACATGTTGCACAATCTTGGGAGAGGATGAAATGATACATAATTGCCCTACACATGTTTATGGATGATTATACAAAATTTTTATGCCAGATTGAATTTTTCTTCTAGAAATCTTTTAGATTAGGCCGCGGGAGGCACTTTTATGGAAATCACTTTAGGATAAGCTACTAAACTCCTAGATAATATTATGGTTAATTATTCTCAATGGCACACCGAAAGATCTACTAGTAAAAAAGTTCATGCGATTGAAGAGATTAATGTTTTGAGTGGAAAGATGGATGAACTTATGAAATTGTTTGCTAATAAGTGAAGGAAATATGCCCTAGAGGCAATAATAAAGTTATTATTTATTTCCTTGTATCATGATAAATGTTTATTATTCATGCTAGAATTGTATTAACCAGAAACATAATACATGTGTGAATACATAGACAAACAGAGTGTCACTAGTATGCCTCTACTTGACTAGCTCATTGATCAAAGATGGTTATGTTTCCTAACCATAGACATGAGTTGTTATTTGGTTAACGGGATCACATCATTAGGAGAATGATGTGATTGACTTGACCCATTCCATTAGCTTAGCACTTGATCGTTTAGTTTGTTGCTATTGCTTTCTTCATAACTTATATATGTTCCTATGACTATGAGATTATGCAACTCCCGTTTACCAGAGGAACACTTTGTGTGCTACCAAACGTCACAAAGTAACTGGGTGATTATAAAGGTGCTCTACAGGTGTCTCCGAAGGTATTTGTTGGGTTGGCATATTTCGAGATTAGGATTTGTCACTCCGATTGTCGGAGAGGTATCTCTGGGCCCTCTCGGTAATGCACATCACTCAAGCCTTGCAAGCATTGCAACTAATAAGTTAGTTGCGGGATTATGTATTACGGAACGAGTAAAGAGAATTGCCGGTAACGAGATTGAACTAGGTATTGAGATACCGACGATCGAATCTCGGGCAAGTAACATACCGATGACAAAGGGAACAACGTATATTGTTATGCGGTCTGACCGATAAAGATCTTCGTAGAATATGTAGGAGCCAATATGAGCATCCAGGTTCCGCTATTGGTTATTGACCGGAGACGTGTCTCGGTCATGTCTACATAGTTCTCGAACCCGTAGGGTCCGCACGCTTAAAGTTCGGTGATGATCGTAATTAGGGTTTTTGTGTTTTGATGTACCGAAGGTTGTTCGGTGTCCCGGATGTGATCACAGACATGACGAGGAGTCTCGAAATGGTCGAGACATAAATATTGATATATTGGAAGCCTATATTTGGATATCGGAAACGTTCCGGGTGAAATCGGGATTTTACCGGAGTACCGGAGGGTTACCGGTACCCCCCGGGGGTTATTGGGCCTACCTGGGCCCTAAGGGAGAAGAGGAGGGCCGTCCAGGGCAGGCTGCGTGCCCCCTCCCCCCTAGTCCGAATAGGACAAGGAGGGGGGGGGGCGGCGCCCCCCCTTTCCTCTTTCTCCCTTCCCCCTTCCTTTTCCAACAAGGCAAGAGGGGGGGAGTCCTACTCCCGGTGGGAGTAGGACTCCTCCAGGCGCACCCCTTGGGCCGGCCGCACCTCCCCCTCTCCCTCCTTTATATACGCGGGCAAGGGGGCACCCCATGACACACATGTTGATCTTCGTGATCGTTCCTTAGCCGTGTGCGGTGCCCCCTTCCACCATATTCCACCTCGGTCATATCGTAGCGGTGCTTAGGCGAAGCCCTGCGTCGATAGAACATCATCACCATCATCATGCCGTTGTGCTGATGAAACTCTCCCTCAACACTTTGCTGGATCGGAGCTCGAGGGACGTCACCGAGTTGAACGTGTGCAGAACTCGGAGGTGCCGTACGTTCGGTACTTGGATCGGTCGGATCGGGAAGACGTACGACTACTTCCTCTACGTTGTGTCAACGCTTCCGTTGCCGGTCTATGAGGGTACGTAGACAACACTCTCCCCTCTCGTTGCTATGCATCACCATGATCTTGCGTGTGCGTAGGAATTTTTTTGAAATTACTACGTTCCCTAACAGTGGCATCCGAGCCTAGGTTTTATGCGTTGATGTTATGCACGAGTAGAACACAAGTGAGTTGTGGGCGATATAAGTCATACTGCTTACCAGCATGTCATACTTTGGTTCGGCGGTATTGTTGGATGAAGCGGCCCGGACCGACATTACGCGTACGCTTACGCGAGACTGGTTCTACCGACGTGCTTTGCACACAGGTGGCTGGCGGGTGTAAGTTTCTCCAACTTTAGTTGAACCAAGTGTGGCTACGCCTGGTCCTTGCGAAGGTTAAAACATCACCAACTTGACAAACTATCATTGTGGTTTTGATGCATAGGTAAGAACGATTCTTGCTAAGCCCGTAGCAGCCACGTAAAACTTGCAACAACAAAGTAGAGGACGTCTAACTTGTTTTTGCAGGGTATGTTGTGATGTGATATGGTCAAGACATGATGCTAAATTTTATTGTATGAGATGATCATGTTTTGTAACCGAGTTATCGGCAACTGGCAGGAGCCATATGGTTGTCGCTTTATTGTATGCAATACAATCACGCTATAATGCTTTACTTGATCACTAAGTGGTAGCGATAGTCATGGAAGCATAAGATTGGTGAGACGACAACAATGCTACGATGGAGATCAAGGTGTCGCGCCGGTGACGATGGTGATCATGACGGTACTTCGGAGATGGAGATCACAAGTACAAGATGATGATGGCCATATCATATCACTTATATTGATTGCATGTGATGTTTATCTTTTATGCATCTTATCTTGCTTTGATTGATGGTAGCATTATAAGATGATCCCTCACTAAATTATCAAAGTATAAGTGTTCTCCCTGAGTATGCACCGTTGCGAAAGTTCTTCGTGCTGAGACACCACGTGATGATCTGGTGTGATAGGCTCTACGTTCAAATACAACGGGTGCAAAATAGTTGCACACGCGGAATACTCAGGTTAAACTTGACGAGCCTAACATATAACAGATATGGCCTCGGAACACAGAGACCGAAAGGTCGAGCGTGAATCATATAGTAGATATGATCAACATATTGATGTTCACCATTGATACTACTCCATCTCACGTGATGATCGGACATGGTTTAGTTGATTTGGATCACGTGATCACTTAGAGGATTAGAGGGATATCTTTCTAAGTGGGAGTTCTTAAGTAATATGATTAATTGAACTTAAATTTATCATGAACTTAGTACGTGATAGTATCTTGCTTTTCTATGTTGATTGTAGATAGATGGCTCGTGCTGTTGTTCCGTTGAATTTTAATGCGTTCCTTGAGAAAGCAAAGTTGAAAGATGATGGTAGCAATTACACGGACTGGGTCCGTAACTTGAGGATTATCCTCATTGCTGCACAGAAGAATTACGTCCTGGAAGCACCACTAAGTGCCAAGCCTGCTGCAGGAGCAACACCAGATGTTATGAACGTCTGGCAGAGCAAAGCTGATGACTACTCGATAGTTCAGTGTGCCATGCTTTACGGCTTAGAACCGGGTCTTCAACGACGTTTTGAACGTCATGGAGCATATGAGATGTTCCAGGAGTTGAAGTTAATATTTCAAGCAAATGCCCAGATTGAGAGATATGAAGTCTCCAATAAGTTCTATAGCTGCAAGATGGAGGAGAATAGTTATGTCAGTGAACATATACTCAAAATGTCTGGGTATCATAATCACTTGACTCAACTGGGGGTTAATCTTCCTGTTGATAGTGTCATTGACAGAGTTCTTCAATCACTTCCACCAAGCTACAAAAGCTTCGTGATGAACTATAATATGCAAGGGATGAATAAGACTATTCCTGAGCTCTTCGCAATGCTAAAAGCCGCGGAGGTAGAAATCAAGAAGGAGCATCAAGTGTTGATGGTCAATAAGACCACCAGTTTCAAGAAAAAGGGTAAAGGGAAGAAGAAAGGGAACTTCAAGAAGAACAACAAACAAGTTGCTGCTCAGGAGAAGAAACCCAAGTCTGGACCTAAGCCTGAGACTGAGTGCTTCTACTGCAAGCAGACTGGTCACTGGAAGCGGAACTGCCCCAAGTATTTGGCAGATAAGAAGGATGGCAAAGTGAACAAAGGTATATGTGATATACATGTTATTAATGTGTACCTTACTAATGCTCGCAGTAGCACCTGGGTATTTGATACTGGTTCTGTTGCTAACATTTGCAACTCGAAACAGGGGCTACAGATTAAGCGAAGATTGGCTAAGGACGAGGTGACGATGCGTGTGGGAAATGGTTCCAAAGTCGATATGATCGCGGTCGGCACGCTACCTCTACATCTACCTTCGGGATTAGTATTAGACCTAAATAATTGTTATTTGGTGCCAGCGTTGAGCATGAACATTATATCTGGATCTTGTTTGATGCGAGACGGTTATTCATTTAAATCAGAGAATAATGGTTGTTCTATTTATATGAGTAATATCTTTTATGGTCATGCACCCTTGAAGAGTGGTCTATTTTGATGAATCTCGATAGTAGTGATACACATATTCATAATGTTGAAATCAAAAGATGCAGAGTTGATAATGATAGTGCAACTTATTTGTGGCACTGCCGTTTAGGTCATATCAGTGTAAAGCGCATGAAGAAACTCCATACTGATGGACTTTTGGAACCACTTGATTATGAATCACTTGGTACTTGTGAACTGTGGGTAAGATGACTAAAACGCCGTTCTCCGGTACTATGGAGAGAGCAACGGATTTCATGGAAATCATACATACAGATGTATGTGGTCCAATGAATGTTGAGGCTCGTGGCGGATATCGTTATTTTCTCACCTTCACAGATGATTTAAGCAGATATGGGTATATCTACTTAATGAAACATAAGTCTGAAACATTTGAAAAGTTCAAAGAATTCAGAGTGAAGTTGAAAATCATCGTAACAAGAAAATAAAGTTTCTACGATCTGATCGTGGAGGAGAATATTTGAGTTACGAGTTTGGTCTAAATTTGAAACAATGCGGAATAGTTTCGCAACTCACGCCACCCGGAACACCACAGCGTAATGGTGTGTCCGAACGTCGTAACCGTACTTTATTAGATATGGTGCGATCTATGATGTCTCTTACTAATTTACCGCTATCGTTTTGGGGTTATGCTTTAGAGACGGCTGCATTCACGTTAAATAGGACACCATCGAAATCCGTTGAGACGACGCCTTATGAACTGTGGTTTGGCAAGAAACCAAAGTTGTCATTTCTGAAAGTTTGGGCTGCGATGCTTATGTGAAAAAGCTTCAACCTGATAAGCTCGAACCCAAATCGGAGAAATGTGTCTTCATAGGATACCCAAAGGAGACTGTTGGGTACACCTTCTATCACAGATCCGAAGGCAAGACTTTTGTTGCTAAATTCGGAGTTTTTCTAGAGAAGGAGTTTCTCTCGAAAGGAGTGGGAGAAAAGTAGAACTTGATGAGGTAACTGTACCTGCTCCCTTATTGGAAAGTAGTACATCACAGAAACCGGTTTCTATGACACCTACACCAATTAGTGAGGAAGCTAATGATAATGATCATGAAACTTCAGATCAAGTTATGTAACGCCCCGTGACCGATGTGCCAGGTGTCGTCCAGTTATTCGCTGTCGTTGCCATGTCATTTGCTTGCGTGTTGCATTTCATCATGTCATCATGTGCATTGCATCATCATGTTTTCAAAACTTGCATCCGCCCCGGTCTCCTCGTCCTCTCTGTTGTCCGTTCTGAGCCCAACCACACTTGCACGCGCCCGCGACATGTCCGAAATATTATTTTATAAGTGGCCGGAAAATGTTCTCGGAATGGGATGAAAGTGGGCGTGTGGTCTTATTATAGTGTAGATAGACCGCCTGTCAAGTTTCATCGCATTCGGAGTTCGTTTGATAGCCCAACCGTTAAACTATAGCGGCATTATAGCCGGTCTAACGTAGGACGTTTTCGGTCTCCGAAAACTATTGCCGGGTTTTCCCTCTCTTTCCTCTCTAGCCCATCTACACAGCCCACCTAGGCCCAGTCTACCCCTCCTCGTGTCCGGAGCCATCGGATCGCGATCGGAGGCTCCGAAAACCCTCCTGACCCCCTAACCCTAGCATCTGTCTATATATAGCCCTACCCCTGCCAAAAATGGCCTAAACCTCCTCCCCCGCAGCCGCCGTCGTCTCCTACCTCGCTTTCAGCGCCCAACCAGCACCCCGCCGCCACTTGTCGCCGCCAGAGCCACCCGCCACCGCCGCCACGTCAGCCGCGCCGCCCCTGCACCCACTCCCGCATCGCCGCGTGTCCTCCCCTGCGCCCCACTTCGCCGCGGCCCTCAGAGCCCATGGGAGGCCCGCTCCGGGTCTCCCGGGCCCGAATCACCCTGCCGCGGTGCGCCCGAGCACGCTCGCTCGTCCGCTCGTATGCCTCCTCCCGCTGGAGCCCCGCGCCGCCTTGCGCTTCGCCTCCTTCTACCGGCCACCGGAGTGCTGCCGCCGGCGACCTCCACCTGAGGCCAGAGCTCCGTCGTCCCTCTCTCTTCTCTCTTTCTTCTCCTCCCAGCGCTCACCTCTCGTTCTCTCTCTCACAGGTGAGGCTATCGCTGCCAGATCCAGCCAACCCTGCATCGCCGGGCGCCACCGGCGTCGGGAATGGGTCCCCTGGGTCCAGATCCGCCCGAATCTGATGCCGCCGTTCAACCCCAGCTCCTCCCCATGTCATTTCGCCGAAGTCTGCAAGCTGCCGCCGCTCGTCCTTGTCGGGAGGAGGACAACGGCGTCCGCATCGCTGACCTCGTCCACGCAGGTGGGCCGGCCTCCGCTCCAACCGCGGCCCACCACCGCTTCCAGTCGGGCCAGATCCGCGCCGCCCCTTCCAGCCTACCTCTTCACCGAACCAGGCCTCAGCCCATGGTGAGCACCCCAGCAGCCTGCAGATTTGGCCCGTGATGTTTTTTTTTCAGTTCAGGAGGCTTTTCCTAATATTCCAGAGAAGACCTGTTTTGCAGAAAAGTCCCTAGAGTTCATGCATTTAATAACTCATGAACCGTGCATCGGATTAAAATTATTTATATATGAAACTTGCTTAGAATTGCATCTAGTTTCATAATATGTCATTTTCATCCATGTTTAAATTGTTTAAAATGTTGTTTGGTTAAATTTGCTCCTATGCCATGCTAAAATGGTTTAATTCATAACTAAATAACCGTAACTCAGAATTTAATAATATTTATATGTAAATGGGGTAGAAAAATGCCTAGTTTAACTTGGTTCACTTACTTTGCATGTTTAATATCTGTAAAATTATGATTAGGGCAGAACAGTACCAAACCTTAAAATATGCATATGAGGGTTTACCGGAATTGTTGTTCGTTGTTTCCGGCCTCATTTAAACTTGACTAGATGGGTAGTTTTCATTTGCGTCACCCTCTTGCCATGCTAACAACATTTAATCTTGTTGGGTACATAAACGAGATCGAACTAAATAATGTGTTGTGGTGTTTTGTCAATATGCAACTCGTTGCATATTGAGCTTCACTTAATTTGTAGTGTTGTTTGTTGCACTTTGCCATGCCATGACATGTATCATTAAACCGGACATGCATCATACTTGTTTGTGCATCATGCCATGCCTATGTGTTGGTTGTTTACTATGTTGTTTGCTTCCTTCCGGGTTGCCTTTCTCGTGAGCTTCGGTTCCGTTCCGGAGTTGTGAGGATCTGTTCGTCTATGTCCGTTTGTCTTCTTCATGGACTCGTTCTTCTTCCTTGCGGGATTTCAGGCAAGATGACCATACCCTCGAAATCACTTCTATCTTTTCTTGCTAGATTCTCACTCTTTTGCTATGCCTATGCCGCGATACCTACCACTTGCTTATCATGCCTCCTATATTGTTGAACCAAGCCTTTAACCCACCTTGTCCTAGCAAACCGTTGTTTGGCTATGTTACCGCTTTGCTCAGCCCCTCTTATACCGTTGTTAGTTGCAGGTGAAGATTGAAGTTTGTTCCTTGTTGGAACATGGAGATGTTGTTCCTTGTTGGAACATGTTTACTTGTTGGGATATCACAATATCTCTTATTTAATTAATGCATCTATATACTTGGTAAAGGGTGGAAGGCTCGGCCTTATGCCTGGTGTTTTGTTCCACTCTTGCCGCCCTAGTTTCCGTCATATCGGTGTTATGTTCCCGGATTTTGCGTTCCTTACGCGGTTGGGTAATAATGGGAACCCCTTGACAGTTCGCCTTGAATAAAACTCCTCCAGCAATGCCCAACCTTGGTTTTACCATTTGCACTAACAACCTACCACCTTCCCTTGGGTTCTGCAGACTCAAGGGTCATCTTTATTCTAACCCCCCCCCCCCGGGCCAGTGCTCCTCTGAGTGTTGGTCCGACCGAGCAGACTGCGGGGCCACCTCGGGGCAACTTGAGGTTTGGTTTTACTCGTAGGATGTCTCATCTGAGTGTGCCCTGAGAACGAGATATGTGCAGCTCCTATCGGGATTTGTCGGCACATTCGGGCGGTGTTGCTGGTTTAGTTTTACCTTGTCGAAATGTCTTGTAACCGGGATTCCGAGTCTGATCGGGTCTTCCCGCTAGAAGGAATATCCTTCGTTGACCGTGAGAGCTTGTGATGGCTAAGTTGGGACACCCTTGTAGGGTTTTGAACTTTCGAAAGCCGTGCCCGCGGTTATGGGCAGATGGGAATTTGTTAATGTCCGGTTGTAGAAAACCTGAAGTTGACCTTAATTAAAATACATCAACCGCGTGTGTAACCGTGATGGTCTCTTTCCGGCGGAGTCCGGGAAGTGAACACGGTGTTGGAGTAATGCTTGACGTAGGTTGTTCTAGGATCACTTCTTGATCATAGTTGTTAGACCGTGCTTTTGCCTTCTCTTCTCGCTCTCTTTTGCGAATAAGTTAGCCACCATATTATGCTAGTCGCTTGCTGCAGCTCCACCTCATACCTTTACCATACGCATAAGCTTAAATAGTCTTGATCGCGAGGGTGCGAGATTGTTGAGTCCCCGTGACTCACAGATACTTCCAAACCAGCTTGCAGGTGCCGTTGAACCGTGCAGATGACGCAACCAAGCTCAAAGGAAGAGCTCGATGAAGATCTTGTCCTTTGTGTCGTTTCGTTATAGTTGATCAGTAGTGGAGCCCAGTTGGGGTCGATTGGGGACCTTGTCACATTTGGGGTTCTTCTTTTATTTTGGTTCCGTAGTCGGACCTTGATTGTATTTGGATGATGTAATGCTTTACTCATGTAATTGTGTGAAGTGGCGATTGTAAGCCAACTATATATCTTTTCCCCTAT
Source organism: Triticum urartu (assembly GCF_003073215.2). NCBI lineage: Eukaryota > Viridiplantae > Streptophyta > Magnoliopsida > Poales > Poaceae > Triticum > Triticum urartu. Next base: position 495,312,283 of record NC_053024.1, read on the forward strand.
TGTATTACATGGGTTGTGTGCGAAGATTACCTCACTTGCGACATTGCTTTCAAAGCGGTTATGCCTCTAAGTCGTGCTTCGACATGTGGGAGATATAGCCGCATCGAGGGCGTGACAAGTTGGTATCAGAGCCTTCCCCGACCTTAGGAGCCCCATTGCTTGATCGTTATTAGCGGCCGAGTTGTGTCTATAAAAATGTTTTGAGTCATTTAGGAATTATATATCGGAGAGTTTAGGAATTCTTTTTACTTCCCAGTCTCCTCATCACTCTGGTAAGGCATCCTGATGTAGAGTTTTGACTCTTCTCTTCTCAAATTTCACTAAAAAAATTTTAGGATCACGCGGGTATCTTGGAATCGTTCCGATGGTTTTATGATGAGAACATTGTCTTGGTGCCTCCTGTCAGGGGTTTTGTGGAAGTGTCCCGGGGAGTTGAGCTCTGAGGTGTTGTCGCCATAATTTTATCGTTGCAGTTCTGGAATACCTGAGTTTAGTACGCCGACATCGAAAATCTCTTTTATGCAGTTCGTTGGTGAGATAACCTCGACGCCACCCAGTACTGGGGCGGGAGTTCGGGAGTATCGCCATAACTTGTATAACGGATGCTTTTCGAAGGTTGAGGTAGATGATTTCCGAAGGTTTCTTGGTTATGTGTTGAAGGATGGATACAGCTGGATGTAGGATTTGCTAGTTTTGGGTGAGATATTATGCTTCCCCTGTATCCCTAATACCTGATTGCATAACCGGAAAGTTTCGGGAGTTTATAAGTGGGAATTCAAGTAGCTCTTAGGATATCTTTCCGACAGATGTATGATATGAAATTGGGGTTCGACGTCTAGTGGTCCGCCTATTCACGGTCGGTTTTACAGTGGTCTCGTTGTGTCTTAAAGAGTCCTTGGCTATGCCGACTCGGGGATGCTTCGTATGTCATGTGCACTGCCTTGTACATGATGGTGCTGTACGATCGAGCCCGTGTAGGCCCCACCATGAAAACTTCGGACGAAATCTCTATCATATGTTTGCTCTGGCTTATTCTACAAGCCAATCCTTTGTTTTGTCTTAAGTTGTGGTATTCGAGTTGCTTCGAAGTCAAATGTTGATTCCATACCTTCCCCTAATGGTGTTCTCATATTCCTATGTGTATACCAATCCTTCTTGATCATCAAGATTGTTTTTGTCAATCCTTTTAACCGGCGTGTTTCTCTTCAAGTGGATCCGGTCATTGCAACATCCGCAAGATCAAGTATCAGTTCTTCTCAATGGTGTTTGCTTCATCCGTTCCAAGTTGTCTTTGTTTTCCCCCCCCCCCACCCTTGTTTTCTTCAAGGACTCAGATTTCTTTATCAAGTATCCTTTTATTTTTGTGAAGTCTCTCCATTCTTTTCCGTCAATGTTCTTACCCAGTGGTTTCCATGAAGATGTTCTACTAGTTCGTCATTCTTCATTCTTTTCTTCTCCGGTGGTTTCAAATCAAGCTTTCGGTGTTGATCTCATATCCCTTTTCCCTCGTTTCAAATACCTTCTCATACCGGTGCACCTCATAATAATTCATTTCTCGCTATTCATTTGTTCCGGAGTGCTCAAGATATCTCAATGGGCTCGTCTTGTCATTCAAGATCCGTTCAACCTATTTCGGGGTTGTTATCTCATTCAAGCCATCTAATTCAACCGGTGCAACCTCTCTTGAAATCATCTCAACGGTGTTTCTTTTGAGTGGGCCCTAACCCACAGGTCATTTTTCCAGGATCTTACCTGACTCTTCTTATTTTCCCGGAGCTATCCTAAATTCCTTTTAAAGTTTGAAGTAAGAATGAGTTATCATCAGTCAAATGCCATCTCCTAGATATTTCACAATTCTTTTCATCGTGGGCTCAACCTCTTCGTTTTGATTCTTCTGAAGTGTCTAAATAATTCTTGGTGATGTTTCTCGTCATCATTCTCGGATTTTGAAGACCGAAGAAGAGTTTATCTTAAATATTGTTCCATTCTCTTCAAGATTCGCGATTCTAGCTTGTTGCCATCCTCTCATAATTATTTGCGATTGTGGAAATTATTTTCATCCTTCCGGAGCAATGCAACAGTCTTTTATGTTTGATTCTCCGAAGCCCATCATCTAAGATTTATTCATTCTCAGCTTTCAACTATCATTCTCCAAATCTTACCGGTGCATTGTTCAAATATCCTCTAATCAGCTCATGGTCTCTTCGTTCTCTTGTATCTAAATTCTTTCAAGCATCTTCGTTCATTTGCTAATTCTTCCCGGTGTTTCTTCATATTTTAATCGTTCTTTTCAATTCTTACGGTGGTTCGTTCAAGAGTTTTCTTCCTTCGTGTATCATATTAATTCTTTCGTTCTTTCAAATCCTACCGGTGGATCATCGAAGACCTCTTCAAGTTGGTGCAATATCTATCTTAATCCTTTCTACGAGGATAAGTAGTATGTCAAATCCGTTGATTGTCATCAATTAATTTGGTGAAGGATACGCATAACATAATTCTTATTCTTGTTTCATCCAAGTGATCAATTCCTTCCTTCGGAGCTTGTTCATAACGAATAAATTCTTGATTTCATTTGTTCATTTTTCTTTCACGGAGTCCCAAGCTCTCGCAATTATGTTATCACGGAGATCTATCTAAATCTTTACAATGTTCCACCTTGTGTGTTCAACTACCCTTTCTTTCCGTTTTGGATCATTCTTTTTATTACCGGAGTTCTTCATGAAGGTTCTACTTGATGGTTCATCAAGGATTTTATTTCCTTCTCGAAGTGTTCATCGAGATTCTTTTAAGGAGCTCAAGCAGTCTTCTTCTTGTAATCCGGAGTGCAATTTTTTCTTCCATACCATTGGAGGTGGTATTATGTCATTCTTGATAATTTTCCTTCGTGCTTCATGTTTCTCAAGCTATCAAGAATGAGGTATTTTAAATTCATCAACCTCTTCGTTGGAGTTATCTTGTGTCATGTTTCACCTAAAGCCTTCCCTAAGGATTGTTGCTATTTATGGTGCTTATAAATGATCCAAGTTCTTCTTTATCCTCCCGGTGAAATGTTTTCTCGTCTCCTTGGTCATACCATTCCAATTCTTTTTCCCGTTAGTGGCAGAATTTCACCTCATAATTTTGAGATGGCTTCTATAAGTCCATAACAAGCTTTCTCTTTTCGTTGTTGGTGTTCCAACAACTCCGTTCGACCCTTCTCCTAAAGATGCCTTTTCAAACTCTTTTGTGGTAGATGTTGGCATTTTCTTCTCCATTCTCCTATTTCAATTATCTATCTTCTATTCTTTTGTTCCGGAGGCATTGTCATGTTGCTCTTTTCAACCCATCATCTCGTTTTGTCAAAGATCATGTTCTTTTCATGCCTATCCATTTAACCGGAGCGTTGTGTCCTCTGCTCAAGTTCTTTTCGTCTTATCAAGTTTCATATCTCTTTCTATCAGAGTGATGTCCGAATTTGTTCTTCCTTGTCCCTCTTTTCTAACGGAGTGTTTTTCAACTTCATGCATCTCCGTTGTATTCTTTTTCTCGAAATGGCTTAACCTCTCAAGGTTCTTTGGTTTCTCTCGTTTGACAAAGAAGCAACTTAGCTTTACCTCTCCTCTTTCTCTTCCGTTTTCCCTTCGGTGCCATTCTAGATCTCGGGACGAGATCCTCTCGTAGTGGTGGAGTGTTGTAACGCCCCGAGACCGATGTGCCAGGTGTCGTCCAGTTATTCGCTGTCGTTGCCATGTCATTTTCTTGCGTGTTGCATTTCATCATGTCATCATGTGCATTGCATCATCATGTTTTCAAAACTTGCATCCGCCCCGGTCTCCTCGTCCTCTCCGTTGTCCGTTCTGAGCCCAACCACACTTGCACGCGCCCGCGACATGTCTGAAATATTATTTTATAAGTGGCCGGAAAATGTTCTCGGAATGGGATGAAAGTTGGCATGTGGTCTTATTATAGTGTAGATAGACCGCCTGTCAAGTTTCATCGCATTTAGAGTTCTTTTGATAGCCCAACCGTTAAACTATGGTGGCATTATAGCCGGTCTAACGTAGGACGTTTTCGGTCTCCGAAAACTGTTGCCGGGTTTTCCCTCTCTTTCCTCTCTAGCCCATCTACACAGCCCACCTAGGCCCAGTCTACCCCTCCTCGTGTCCGGAGCCGTCGGATCATGATCGGAGGCTCTGAAAACCCCTCCTAACCCCCTAACCCTAGCATCTGTCTATATATAGCCCTACCCCTGCCAAAAATGGCCTAAACCTCCTCCCCCCGCAGCCGCCGTTGTCTCCTACATCACTTTCAGCGCCCAACCAGCACCCCGCCGCCACTTGTCGCCGCCAGAGCCACCCGCCACCGCCGCCACGTCAGCCGCCGCCGCCCCTGCCACCCACTCCCGCATCGCCGCGTGTCCTCCCCTGCGCCCCACTTCGCCGCGGCCCTCAGAGCCCATGGGAGGCCCGCTCCGGGCCGCCCGGGCCCGAATCGCCCTGCCGCGGTGTGCCCGAGCACGCTCGCTCGCCGCTCGTATGCCTCCTCCCGCTGGAGCCCCGCGCCGCCTCGCGCTTCGCCTCCTTCTACCGGCCACCGGAGTGCTGCCGCCGGCGACCTCCACCTGAGGCCAGAGCTCCGCCGCGTCCCTCTCTCTTCTCTCTTTCTTCTCCTCCCAGCGCTCACCTCTCGTTCTCTCTCTCTCGCAGGTGAGGCTATCGCTGCCAGATCTGGCCAACCTTGCATCGCCGGGCGCCACCGGCGTCGGGAATGGGTCCCCTGGGTCCAGATCCGCCCGAATTTGATGCCGCCGTTCAACCCCAGCTCCTCCCCATGTCATTTCGCCGGAGTCTGCAAGCCGCCGCCGCTCATCCTTGTCGGGAGGAGGACAACGGCGTCCGCCTCGCTGACCTCGTCCACGCAGGTGGGCCGGCCTCCTCTCCAACCGCGGCCCAGCACCGCTTCCAGTCGGGCCAGATCTGCACCGCCCCTTCCAGCCTACCTCTTCACCGAACCGGGCCTCAGCCCATGGTGAGCACCCCAGCAGCCTGCAGATTCGGCTCGTGATGTTTTTTTTCAGTTCAGGAGGTTTTTCCTAATATTCCAGAGAAGACCTGTTTTGCAGAAAAGTCCCTAGAGTTCATGCATTTAATAACTCATGAACCGTGCATCGGATTAAAATTATTTATATATGAAACTTGCTTAGAATTGCATCTAGTTTCATAATATGTCATTTTCATCCATGTTTAAAATGTTTAAAATGTTGTTTGATAATTTTGCTCATATGCCATGCTAAAATGGTTTAATTCATAACTAAATAACCGTAACTCGGAATTTAATAATCTTTATATGTAAATGGGGTAGAAAAATGCCTAGTTTAACTTCGTTCACTTACTTTGCATGTTTAATAACTCTAAGATTATGATTAGGGCAGAACAGTACCAAACCTTAAAATATGCATATGAGGATCTACCGGAATTGTTGTTCGTTGTTTCCGGCCTCATTTAAACTTGACTAGATAGGTAGTTTTCATTTGCTTCACCCTCTTGCCATGTAACAACATTTAATATTGTTGGGTACATAAACGAGATCGAACTAAATAACTGTGTGTGTTTTCGTCAATATGCAACTCGTTGCATATTGAGCTCCACTTAATTTGTAGTGTTGTGTTGCACTTTGCCATGCCATGCTTCATTAAACCGGACATGCATCATACTTGTTGTGCATCATGCCATGTTTATGTGTGGTTGTTTACTATGTTGTTTGCTTCTTTCCGGGTTGCTTTCTCGTTAGCTTCGGTTCCGTTCCGGAGTTGTGAGGATCCGTTCTCTACGTCCGTTTGTCTTCTTCATGGACTCGTTCTTCTTCCTTGCAGGGATTTCAGGCAAGATGACCATACCCTCGAAATCACTTCTATCTTTGCTTGCTAGTTGCTCGCTCTTTTGCTATGCCTATGCTGCGATACCTACCACTTGCTTATCATGCCTCCCATATTGTTGAACCAAGCCTCTAACCCACCTTGTCCTAGCAAACCGTTGTTTGGCTATGTTACCGCTTTGCTCAGCCCCTCTTATAGCGTTGTTAGTTGCAGGTGAAGATTGAAGTTTGTTCCTTGTTGGAACATGGAGATGTTGTTCCTTGTGGAACATGTTTACTTGTTGGGATAATCACAATATCTCTTATTTAATTAATGCATCTATATACTTGGTAAAGGGTGGAAGGCTCGGCCTTATGCCTGGTGTTTTGTTCCACTCTTGCCGCCCTAGTTTCTGCCATATCAGTGTTATGTTCCCGGATTTTGCGTTCCTTACGCGATTGGGTAATAATGGGAACCCCTTGATAGTTCGCCTTGAATAAAACTCCTCCAGCAATGCCCAACCTTGGTTTTACCATTTGCACTAACAACCTACCACCTTCCCTTGGGTTCTGCAGACTCAAGGGTCATCTTTATTCTAACCCCCCCCCGAGCCAGTGCTCCTCTGAGTGTTGGTCCGACCGAGCAGACTGCGGGGCCACCTCGGGGCAACTTGAGGTTTGGTTTTACTCGTAGGATGTCTCATCTGAGTGTGCCCTGAGAACGAGATATGTGCAGCTCCTATCGGGATTTGTCGGCACATTCGGGCGGTGTTGCTGGTTTAGTTTTACCTTGTCGAAATGTCTTTTAACCGGGATTCCGAGTCTGATCGGGTCTTCCCGCTAGAAGGAATATCCTTCGTTGACCGTGAGAGCTTGTGATGGGCTAAGTTGGGACACCCCTGCAGGGTTTTGAACTTTCGAAAGTCGTGCCCGCGGTTATGGGCAGATGGGAATTTGTTAATGTCCGGTTGTTGAAAACCTAAAGTTGACCTTAATTAAAATACATCAACCGCGTGTGTAACCGTGATGGTCTCTTTCCGGCGGAGTCCGGGTAGTGAACACGGTGTTGGAGTAATGCTTTACGTAGGTTGTTCTAGGATCACTTCTTGATCATAGTTGTTCGACCGTGCTTTTGCCTTCTCTTCTCGCTCTCTTTTGCGAATAAGTTAGCCACCATATTATGCTAGTCGCTTGCTGCAGCTCCACCTCATACCTTTACCATACCCTTAAGCTTAAATAGTCTTGATCGCGAGGGTGCGAGATTGCTGAGTCCCCATGACTCACGGATACTTCCGAACCAGCTTGCAGGTGCCGTTGAACCATGCAGATGACGCAACCAAGCTCAAAGGAAGAGCTTGATGAAGATCTTGTCCTTTGTGTCGTTTCGTTATAGTTGATCAGTAGTGGAGCGCAGTTGGGGTCGATCGGGGACCTTGTCGCATTTGGGGTTCTTCTTTTATTTTGGTTCCGTAGTCGGACCTTGATTGTATTTGGATGATGTAATGCTTTACTCATGTAATTGTGTGAAGTGGCGATTGTAATCCAACTATGTATCTTTTCCCCTATTGTATTACATGGGTTGTGTGCGAAGATTACCTCACTTGCGACATTGCTTTCAATGCGGTTATGCCTCTAAGTCGTGCTTGGACACGTGGGAGATATAGCCGCATCGAGGGCGTGACAAGTTACTACCGAACCTCGTAGATCAACCAGAGTAAGATCCGCACTAGAGTGGTACGGTAATCCTGTTCTAGAAGTCATGCTACTAGATCATGATGAACCTACGAACTATGAAGAAGCGATGGTGAGCCCAGATTCCGCAAAATGGCTAGAAGCCATGAAATCTGAGATGGGATCCATGTATAGAACAAAGTGTGGACTTTGGTTGACTTTCCCGTTGATCGGCAAGCAATTGAGAATAAATGGATCTTCAAGAAGAAGACTGACGCTGACGGTAATGTTACTGTCTACAAAGCTCGACTTGTTGTGAAAGGTTTTCGACAAGTTCAATGGATTGACTACGATGAGACCTTCTCACCCGTAGCGATGCTTAAGTCTGTCCGAATCATGTTAGCAATTGCTGCATTTTATGATTATGAAATTTGGCAAATGGATGTCAAAACTGCATTCCTGAATGGATTTCTGGAAGAAGAGTTGTATATGATGCAACCAGAAGGTTTTGTCGATCCAAAGGGAGCTAACAAAGTGTGCAAGCTCCAGCGATCCATTTGTGGACTGGTGCAAGCCTCTCGGAGTTGGAATAAACGCTTTGATAGTGTGATCAAAGCATTTGGTTTTATACAGACTTTTGGAGAAGCCTGTATTTCCAACAAAGTGAGTGAGAGCTCTGTAGCATTTCTGATATTATATGTGGATGACATATTATTGATTGGAAATAATATAGAATTTCTGGATAGCATAAAGGGATACTTGAATAAGAGTTTTTCAATGAAAGACCACGGTGAAGCTGCTTAAATATTGGGCATTAAGATCTATAGAGATAGATCAAGATGCTTAATTGGACTTTCACAAAGCACATACCTTGACAAAGTTTTGAAGAAGTTCAAAATGGAGCAAGCAAAGAAAGGGTTCTTGCCTGTGTTACAAGGTGTGAAGTTGAGTAAGACTCAATGTCCGACCACTGCAGAAGATAGAGAGAAAATGAAAGATGTTCCCTATGCTTCAGCCATAGGTTGTATCATGTATGCAATGCTATGTACCAGACCTGATGTGTGCCTTGCTATAAGTCTAGCAGGGAGGTACCAAAGTAATCCAGGAGTGGATCACTGGACAGCGGTCAAGAACATCCTGAAGTACCTGAAAAGAACTAAGGATATGTTTCTCGTATATGGAGGTGACAAAGAGCTCATCGTAAATGTTTACGTTGATGCAAGCTTTGACACTGATCTAGACGATTCTAAATCGCAAACCGGATACGTGTTTACATCAAACGGTGGAGCTGTCAGTTGGTGCAGTTCTAAACAAAGCATCGTGGCGGGATCTACATGTGAAGCGGAGTACATAGCTGCTTCGGAAGCAGCAAATGAAGGAGTCTGGATGAAGGAGTTCATATCCGATCTAGGTGTCATACCTAGCGCATCGGGTCCAACGAAAATCTTTTGTGACAATACTGGTGCGATTGCCTTGGCAAAGGAATCCAGATTTCACAAGAGAACCAAGCACATCAAGAGACGCTTCAATTCCATTCGGGATTTAGTCCAAGTGGGAGGCATAGAAATTTGCAAGATACATACGGATCTGAATGTTGCAAACCCGCTGACTAAGCCTCTTCCACGAGCAAAACATGATCAGCACCAAGGCTCCATGGGTGTTAGAATCATTACTGTGTAATCTAGATTATTGACTCTAGTGCAAGTGGGAGACTGAAGGAAATATGCCCTAGAGGCAATAAAAAAGTTATTATTCATTTCCTTTTATCATGATAAATGTTTATTATTCATGCTAGAATTGTATTAACCGGAAACATAATACATGTGTGAATACATAGACAAACAGAGTGTCACTAGTATGCCTCTACTTGACTAGCTCGTTGATCAAAGATGGTTATGTTTCCTAACCATAGACATGAGTTGTTATTTGGTTAACGGGATCACATCATTAGGAGAATGATGTGATTGACTTGACCCATTCCATTAGCTTAGCACTTGATCGTTTAGTTTGTTGCTATTGCTTTCTTCATAACTTATATATGTTCCTGTGACTATGGGATTATGCAACTTCCGTTTACCGGAGGAACACTTTGTGTGCTACCAAACGTCACAATGTAACTAGGTGATTATAAAGGTGCTCTACAGGTGTCTCCGAAGGTATTTGTTGGGTTGGCGTATTTCGAGATTAGGATTTGTCACTCCGATTGTCGGAGAGGTATCTCTGGGCCCTCTCGATAATACACATCACTCAAGCCTTGCAAGCATTGCAACTAATAAGTTAGTTGCGGGGCGATGTATTCTGGAACGAGTAAAGAGACTTGCTGGTAACGAGATTGAACTAGGTATTGAGATACCGACGATCGAATCTCGGGCAAGTAACATACCGATGACAAAGGGAACAACGTATATTGTTATGCGGTCTGACCGATAAAGATCTTCGTAGAACATGTAGGAGCCAATATGAGCATCCAGGTTCTGCTATTGGTTATTGACCGGAGACGTGTATCGGTCATGTCTACATAGTTCTCGAACCCGTAGGGTCCGCACGCTTAAAGTTCGGTGACGATCGTAATTAGGGTTTTTGTGTTTTGATGTACCGAAGGTTGTTCGGTGTCCCGGATGTGATCACAGACATGATGAGGTGTCTCGAAATGGTCGATACATAAAGATTGATATATTGGAAGCCTATATTTGGATATTGGAAACGTTCCGGGTGAAATTGGGATTTTACCGGAGTACCGGAGGGTTATCGGAACCCCCCGGGGGTTATTGGGCCTACATGGGCCCTAAGGGAGAAGAGGAGGGCCGGCTAGGGCAGGCCGCGCGCCCCCTCCCCCCTAGTCCGAATAGGACAAGGAAGGGGGGTGGCGCCCCCCCCCTTCCTCTTTCTCCCTTCCCCCTTCCTTTTCCAACAAGGCAAGAGGGGGGAGTCCTACTCCCGGTGGGAGTAGGACTCCTCCAGGCACACCCCTTGGGCCGGCCGCACCTCCCCCTCTCCCTCCTTTATATACGGGGGCAAGGGGGCACCCCATGACACACAAGTTGATCTTCGTGATCGTTCCTTGGCCGTGTGCGGTGCCCCCTTCCACCATATTCCACCCCGGTCATATCGTAGCGGTGCTTAGGCGAAGCCCTGCGTCGATAGAACATCATCACCGTCATCACGCCGTCGTGCTGATGAAACTCTCCCTCAACACTTTGCTGGATCGGAGCTCGAGGGACGTCACCGAGTTGAACGTGTGCAGAACTCGGAGGTGCCGTACGTTCGGTACTTGGATCGGTCGGATAGGGAAGACGTACGACTACTTCCTCTATGTTGTGTCAACGCTTCCGTTGCCGGTCTACGAGGGTACGTAGACAACACTCTCCCCTCTCGTTGCTATGCATCACCATGATCTTGCGTGTGCGTAGGATTTTTTTTTGAAATTACTACGTTCCCTAACAATAAGAGTGCTCCTACTGATCCTAATGATATGCCTTTGTCTACTTTTGAGAATAATAATGAATCTATGGATGTGAATTTTGTTGGTAGGAACAATTTTGGTAACAACGCGTATAGAGGTAATTTTAATTCTAGGCCGTTTCCTAGTAATTCCTCTAATAATTATGGTAATTCCTACAACAATTCTTATGGAAATTATAATAAGATGCCCTCTGATTTTGAATCTAGTATTAAAGAATTTATTAGTTCGCAATAGAGTTTCAATGCTTTGATTGAAGAAAAAATGCTTAAGATTGATGAATTGGCTAGGAACGTGGATAGAATATCTCTTGATGTTGATTCTTTGAAACTTAGATCTATTCCACCTAAGCATGGTATCAATGAGTCTCTAAAAGCCATGAGAATTTCCATTGATGAGTGTAAAGAAAGAACCGCTAGGATGTGTGCTAAGAAAGATTGCTTCATAAAAGCGTGTTCTTCTAGTTTTCATGATAATAAGGATGAAGATCTAAAAGTGATTGATGTGTCCCCTATTAAATCCTTGTTTTGCAATATGAATCTTGATAATGATGGAACCGGAGATGAGTCAACTTTAGTTAGAAGGCGCCCAAAAATTCGAAGTTTTTAGATCTTGATGCAAAAATTTCTAAAAGTGGGATTGAAGAAGTTAAAACTTTAGATAGCAACGAACCCACTATCTTGGATTCAAGGAATTTAATTATGATAATTGCTCTTTGATAGATTGTATTTCCTTGTTGCAATCCGTGCTAAATTCTCATCATTCTTATAGTCAAAATAAAGCTTTTACTAAACATATCGTTGATGCTTTGATGCAATCTTATGAAGAAAAACTTGAGTTGGAAGTTTCTATCCCTAGAAAACTTTATGATGAGTGGGAACTGATACGTCTCCAACGTATCTATAATTTTTTATTGCTCCATGCTATATTATCTACTTTTTTGGACATTATTGGGCTTTATTATCCACTTTTATATTATTTTTGGGACTAACCTATTAAACAAAGGCCCAACCCAGAATTGCTGTTTTTGCCTGTTTTAGGGTTTCAAAGAAAAGGAATATCAAACGGAGTCCAAACGGAATGAAACCTTCGGGAACGTGATTTTCTCACCGAATACAACTCAGGAGACTTGGACCCTACGTCAAGCCAATTAACAGGAGGCCACGAGGTAGGGGGGCGCGCCTGTCCCCCCCCCCCCCAGGCGCGCCCTCCACCCTCGTGGGCCCCCTGTTGCTCCACCAACGTACTTCTTCCTCCTATATATATCCACGTACCCCCAAACGATCAGATACGGAGCCAAAAACCTAATTCCACCGCCGCAACTTTCTTTATCCACGAGATCCCATCTTGGGGCCTGTTCTGGAGCTCCGCCGGAGGGGTCATCGATCACGGAGGGCTTCTACATCATCATCCAAGCCCCTCCGATGAAGTGTGAGGAGTTTACTTCAGACCTACGGGTCCATAGTTAGTAGCTAGATGGCTTCTTCTCTCTTTTTGGATCTCAATACAATGTTCTCCCCCTCTCTCGTGGAGATCTATTCGATGTAATCTTCTTTTTGCGGTGTGTTTGTTGAGACCAATGAATTGTGGGTTTATGATCCAGTCTATCAATGAATAATATTTGAATCTTCTCTAAATTCTTTTATGTATGATTGGTTATCTTTGCAAGTCTCTTCGAATTATCAGTTTGGTTTGGCCTACTAGATTGGTTTTTCTTGCCATGGGAGAAGTGCTTAGCTTTGGGTTCGATCTTGTGGTGTCCTTTCCCAGTGATAGAAGGGGCAGCAAGGCATGAATTGTATTGTTTCCATCGAGGATAACAAGACGGGGTTTTTATCATATTGCATGAAACTATCCCTCTACATCATGTCATCTTGCTTAAGGTGTTACTCTATTTTTAACATAATACTCTAGATGCATGCTGGATAGCGGTCGATGACTGGAGTAATAGTAGTAGATGCAGGCAGGAGTTGGTCTACTTGTCTCGGACGTGATGCCTATATATATGATCATACCTAGATATTCTCATAACTATGCTCAATTCTGTCAATTGCTCAACAGTAATTTGTTCACCCACCGTAGAATACTTATGCTCTTGAGAGAAGCCACTAGTGAAACTTATGGCCCCCGTGTCTCTTTCTCATCATATTAATCTCCATCACTTTATTATTGTTTTGCTTTTACTTTTCCTTTACTTTTCACTTTGCATCTCTATACCAAAAATACCCATAATATTATTTATCATCTCTATCAGATCTCACTTTCGTAAGTGACCGTGAAGGGATTGACAACCCCTAAGCGCGTTGGTTGCGTTGAGCTATTGTTTTTGTGTAGGTACGAGGGACTCGCGCGTAGCCTCCTACTGGATTGATACCTTGGTTCTCAAAAACTGAGGGAAATACTTACGCTACTTTGCTGCAGCATCCTCTCCTCTTCGGGGAAATCCAACGCAGTGCTCAAGAGGTAGCAAGAACAATTTCTGGCGCCGTTGCCGGGGAGTCTGCGCGAAAGTCAAAATACCAAGTACCCATCACAATCCCTATCTCCCGCATTACATTATTTGCCATTTGCCTCTCGTTTTCCTCCCCCCACTTCACCATTGCCGTTTTATTCGCCCTCTCTCTCTCTATCCCCCCACTCTATTTGCCTCTTTTTGCCTGCTTTTCTTTTTGTTTGCTTGTGTGTTAGTTTGCTCGCTTGTCGTCATGGCTAGTCTCATATCTTCTCCATTGTCTCTCGAGAATGAAGTTCTAAATTTTAAACAAAGGGACGGAGAAAATATAAAAGATGCTTGGTATAGAATTTGCAATGCTCAAAATAGATCTACCAGGAGGCAATCTACTTCAGTTCTTCTCCGCAATTTTATTGTAGGTGCTAGTCCTTGGTATAGATATATCCTTGATACCATTACCGGAGGGAATTTCTTGGGTAGCCATACTTTTGATTCTTATAATGCTATGTTAGATTTATTTGGCTCACCACCTCTTTTGGTTAATGGAACTATGTTAACTTTGGAGCATGTTATGCAAAGACTTGAAATTATTAAAAATAAAGTTGCTACCATTGAAATAATTGAAAATATAGATAAAAAGATCCACAATCAAATTACCCAGTATGGATCTAAGGTAGGAATGACTTTGAAAAATATCAAGGAAAAGGAACCCATAGTTAATGAGAAAATAAATCTAGATTCCACTAGAATCGATAAACTTGAGGGTATCATTACGAACTTGGGAACTGCTTTTTCTTCCCTAAAAAATACTCCAAGTCCTCCTACTAAAATTGCCAAGCTTATGTATGTTACTAAAAATAAGGGTGAATCATCTAGTAAGGAAACTGCGGATCTTAAATCTATAAGTATTCATCCCAATATTTTTGCTATCATTAAGGAACCAATTGCTACAAAGGAATTTTTCGATCTTATGCCTAAGATTTTGATAATCACTAGAAAGAAATAAATTCCTAAGGGAGATAGATGCCTAATTGAAGAATTGCCTACCAAAGATGGCAATACCTAGATCTATTCTTGCTTGTTATGCCTAGCTAGGGGCGTTAAACGATAGCGCTTGTTGGGAGGCAACCCAATTTTATTTTTATTCCTTGCTTTTTGCTCCTGTTTAGTAATAAATAAATTATTTAGCCTCTGTTTTGGTTGTGTTTGTTGTTTTTCATTAGTGTTTGTGCCAAGTAGAACCGTTGGGAAGACTTGGGGAAAGTCTTGTTGAACTTGCTGTAAAAAACAGAAACTTTAGCGCTCACGAGAACTGCTGTCATTTTTATTTGAAGAGTGCTATTTAGTTAATTCTTTTTGAAGATGATTAATATATAAATTCCTCACGTCCAGCAATTTATTTTAGAATTGTTGGGGTTCCAGATCTTGCACTAGCTACAGATTACTACAGACTGTTCTGTTTTTGACAGATTCTGTTTTTCGTGTGTTGTTTGCTTATTTTGATGAATCTATGGCTAGTAAAATAGTTTATGAACCATAGAGAAGTTGGAATACAGTAGTTATGACACCCATATAAATAAAGAATGATTTCATTACAGTACCTTGAAGTGGTCTTTTGTTTTCTTTCGCTAACGGAGCTCACGAGATTTTCTACTTTGAGTTTTGTGTTGTGAAGTTTTCAAGTTTTGGGTAAAGATTTGATGGATTATGGAACAAGGAGTGGCAATAGCCTAAGATTGGGGATGCCAATGGCACCCCCAAGATAATCTAAGGACACCTAAAAGCCAAAGCTTGGGGATGCCCCGAAAGGCATCCCCTCTTTCGTCTACTTCTGTCGGTAACTTTACTTGGAGCTATATTTTTATTCACCACATGATATGTGTTTTGCTTGGAGCATCTTTTATGATTTGAGTATTTGCTTGTTAGTCTACCACAATCATCCTTGCTGTACATACCTTTTGAGAGAGCCATACATAATTTGGAATTTGATAGAATACTCTATTTGCTTCACTTATATCTTTTGAGTTATATAATTTTGCTCTAGTGCTTCACTTATATCTTTTAGAGCACGGTGGTGGATTTGTTTTATAGAAACTACTGATCTCTCATGCTTCACTTAGATTATTTTGAGAGTCTTAATAGCATGGTAATTTGCATAATAATAATATGCGTAGTATTCAAGATTTGTAAAACTTTCTTTTGAGTGCGTTGAATACTAAGAAAAAAATTGATGCTTGATAATTGTTTTGAGATATGAGGATGGTGATATTAGAGTCATGCTAGTTGAGTAGTTGTGAATTTGAGAAATGCTTGTGTTAAAGTTTGTGATTCCCATAGCATGCATGTATGGTGAACCGTTATGTGATGAAGTCGGAGCATGATTTATTTATTGATTGTCTTCCTTATGAGTGGCGGTCGGGGACGAGCGATGGTCTTTTCCTACCAATCTATCCCCCTAGGAGCATGCGCATAATAATTTGCTTTGATAACTTCTAGATTTTTGCAATAAGTATATGAGTTCTTTATGACTAATGTTGAGTCCATGGATTATACGCACTTTCCTTCCTTCCACCATTGCTAGCCTCTCTAATATCGCGCACTTTTCGCCGGTATCATACACCCACCAAATACCTTCCTCAAAACAGCCACCATACCTACCTATCATGGCATTTCCATAGCCATTCTGAGATATATTGCCATGCAACTTTCCACCGTTCCGTTCATTATGACACGCTCCATCATTGTCATATTGCTAGCATGATCATGTAGTTGACATCGTATTTGTGGCAAAGCCATAGTTCATAATTCTTTCATACATGTCACTCTTGATTCATTGCATATCCCGGTACACCGCCGGAGGCATTCATATAGAGTCATATTTTGTTCTAAGTATTGAGTTGTAAGAAAAATAAAAAGTGTGATGATCATCATTTTTAGAGCATTGTCCCAAGTGAGGAAAAGATGATGGAGACCATGATTCCCCCACAAGTCGGGATGAGACTCCGGACGAAAAAAAGAAAAAGAGGCCATAAAAAGAGAAGGCCCAAAAAATGAGAGAAAAAGAGAGAAGGGACAATGTTACTATCCTTTTACCACACTTGTGCTTCAAAGTAGCACCATGATCTTCATTGTAGAGAGTCTCTCATTCTGTCACTTTCATATACTAGTGGGAATTTTTCATTATAGAACTTGGCTTGTATATTCCAATGATGGGCTTCCTCAAAATGCCCTAGGTCTTCGTGAGCAAGCGAGTTGGATGCACACCCACTTAGTTTCTTTTGTTGAGCTTCATATACTTATAGCTCTAGTGCATCCGTTGCATGGCAATCCCTACTCACTCACATTGATATCTATTGATGGGCATCTCCATAGCTCGTTGATACGCCTAGTTGATGTGAGACTATCTTCCCCTCTTTTTGTCTTCTCCACAACCACCATTCTATTCCACATATAGTGCTATATCCATGGCTCACGCTCATGTATTGCGTGAAGATCGAAAAAGTTTTGAAAATGTCAAAAGTATGAAACAATTGCTTGGCTTGTCATCGGGGTTGTGCATGATTTAAATACTTTGTGTGGTGAAGATAGAGCATAGCCAAACTATATGATTTTGTAGGGATAGCTTTCTTTGGCCATGTTATTTTGAGAAGACATAATTGCTTTGTTAGTATGCTTGAAGTATTATTATTTTTATGTCAACATGAACTTTTTTCTTGAATCTTTTGAATCCGAATATTCATACCACAATTAAGAAGATTTGAATTGAAATTATGCCAAGTAGCACTCCGCATCAAAAATTCTGTTTTTATCATTTACCTACTCGAGGACGAGCAGGAATTAAGCTTGGGGATGCTTGATACGTCTCCAACGTATCTATAATTTTTGATTGCTCCATGTTATATTATCTACTATTTTGGACATTATTGGGCTTTATTATCCACTTTTATATTATTTTTGGGACTAACCTATTAACCGGAGGCCCAGCCCAGAATTATTGTTTTTTGCCTGTTTTAGGGTTTCGAAGAAAAGGAATATCAAACAGAGTCCAAACGGAATGAAACCTTCGGGAACGTGATTTTCTCACCGAATACAACTCAGGAGACTTGGAACCTACGTCAAGCCAATTAACAGGAGGCCACGAGGTAGGGGGGCGTGCCTGCCCCCCCAGGCGCGCCCTCCACCCTCGTGGGCCCCTTGTTGCTCCACCGACGTACTTCTTCCTCCTATATATATCCACGTACCCCCAAACGATCAGATACAGAGCCAAAAACCTAATTCCACCGCCACAACTTTCTATATCCACAAGATCCCATCTTGGGGCCTGTTCCGGAGCTCCGCTGAAGGGGGCATCGATCACGGAGGGCTTCTACATCATCATCCAAGCCCCTCCGATGAAGTGTGAGTAGTTTACTTCAGACCTGCGGGTCCATGGTTAGTAGCTAGATGGCTTCTTCTCTCTTTTTGGATCTCAATACAATGTTCTCCCCCTCTCTCATGGAGATCTATTCGATGTAATCTTCTTTTTGCGGTGTGTTTGTTGAGACCGATGAATTGTGGGTTTATGATCCAGTCTATCTATGAATAATATTTGAATCTTCTCTAAATTCTTTTATGTATGATTGGTTATCTTTGCAAGTCTCTTCGAATTATCAGTTTGGTTTGGCCTACTAGATTGGTTTTTCTTGCCATGAGAGAAGTGCTTAGCTTTGGGTTTGATCTTGCGGCGTCCTTTCCCCATGACAGAAGGGGCAGCAAGGCACGTATTTTATTGTTGCCATCGAGGATAACAAGATGGGGTTTTTATCATATTGCATGAAACTATCCCTCTACATCATGTCATCTTGCTTAAGGTGTTACTCTGTTTTTAACTTAATACTCTAGATGCATGCTGGATAGTGGTCGATGAGTGGAGTAATAGTAGTAGATGCAGGCAGGAGTCGGTCTACTTGTCTCGGACGTGATGCCTATATACATGATCATACCTAGATATTCTCATAACTATGCTCAATTCTGTCAATTGCTCAACAGTAATTTGTTCACCCACCGTAGAATACTTATGCTCTTGAGAGAAGCCACTAGTGAAACCTATGGCCCCGGGTCTCTTTCTCATCATATTAATCTCCATCACTTTATTATTGCTTTGCTTTTACTTTGCCTTTTACTTTTCACTTTGCATCTCTATACCAAAATACCAAAAATATTATTTATCATCTCTATCAGATCTCACTTCATAAGTGATCATGAAGGGATTGACAACCCCTAAGCGCGTTGGTTGCGTTGAGCTATTGTTTTTGTGTCGGTACGAGGGACTCGCGCGTAGCCTCCTACTGGATTGATACCTTGGTTCTCAAAAACTGAGGGAAATACTTACGCTACTTTGATGCGTCATCCTCTCCTCTTCGGGGAAATCCAACGCTGTGCTCAAGAGGTAGCAGGAACCTACAATTAAAATAAAAATTAAAGATCATGAATGCTATGCTTTGTGTGATTTGGGTGCTAGTGTTTCCACGATCCCAAAAACTTTGTGTGATTTGCTAGCTTTTCGTGAATTTGATGATTGTTCTTTAAACTTGCACCTTGCGGATTCCACTATTAAGAAACCTATTGGAATAATTAATGATGTTCTTATTGTTGCAAATAGGAATTATGTACCCTTAGATTTCATTGTTCTTGATATATATTGCAATTCTTCATGTCCCATTATTCTTGGTAGACCTTTCCTTAGAACGATTGCTGCAATTATTGATATGAAGGAAGGGAATATTAGATTCCAATTTCCGTTAAGGAAAGGCATGGAACACTTCCCTATAAAGAAAATTAAATTACCATATGAATCTATTATGAGAGCCACTTATGGATTGCCTACCAAAGATGGCAATACCTAGATCTATCCTTGCTTCTATGCCTAGCTAGGGGCGTTAAACGATAGCGCTTGTTAGGAGGCAACCCAATTTTATTTTTATTCCTTACTTTTTGTTCCTGTTTAGTAATAAATAATTTATCTAGCCTCTGTCTTGTTTGTGTTTTTTTGTGTTTAATTAGTGTTTGTGCCAAGTAGAACCGTTGGGAAGACTTGGGGAAAGTTGTTTTGATCTTGCTGTAAAAAACAGAAACTTTAGCGCTCACGATATTTGATGCCATTTTTTATTGGAGAGTGCTATTTAGCTAATTATTTTTGCAGATGATTAATAGATAAATTCCTCACGTCCAGCAATTTATTTTAGAATTTTTGGGGTTCCAGAAGTAGTCGAAACCTACAGATTACTACAGACTGTTCTATTTTTGATAGATTCTGTTTTTCGTGTGTTGTTTGCTTATCTTGATGAATCTATGGCTAGTAATGGAGTTTATAAACCATAGAAAAGTTGGAATACAGTAGCTTTAACACCAATATAAATAAAGAATGAGTTCATTACAGTACCTTGAAGTGGTGTTTTGTTTTCTTTCGCTAACGGAGCTCACAAGATTTTCTATTAAGTTTTGTGTTGTGAAGTTTTCAAGTTTTGGGTAAAGATTTGATGGATTATGGAACAAGGAGTGGCACCTAATCTTGGGGATTCCCAAGGTAAATCTAAGGACACCAAAAAGCCTAAGATTGGGGGATGCCCCGGGAGGCATCCCCTCTTTTGTCTTCGTTCATCGGCAACTTTACTTGGAGTTATATTTTTATTCACCACATGATATGTGTTTTGCTTGGAGCGTCTTGTATGATTTGAGTCTTTGATTTTTAGTTTACCACAATCATCCTTGCTGTACACACCTTTTGATAGAAACACACATGAATCTGAGTTTATTAGAATACTCTATGTGCTTCACTTATATCTTTTGAGCTATATAGTTTTTGCTCTAGTGCTTCACTTATATCTTTTAGAGCACGGTGGTGGTTTTATTTTATATAAATAATTGATCTCTCATGCTTCACTTATATTATTTTGAGAGTCCTTTAGAACAACATGGTAATTTACTTTTAGGAATTATAAAAACTTTCATATAAGTGCATTGAATAGCATGAGAAGTTTGATACTTGATAATTGTTTTGAGATATGGAGATGGTGATATTAGAGTCATGCTAGTTGAGTAGTTGTGAATTTGAGAAATACTTGTGTTGAAGTTTGTGATTCCCGTAGCATGCACGTATGGTGAACTGTTATGTGATGAAGTCGGAGCATGATTTATTTATTGATTGTCTTCCTTATGAGTGGCGGTCTGGGACGAGTGATGGTCTTTTCCTACCAATCTATCCCCCTAGGAGCATGCGCGTAGTACTTTGTTTCGATAACTAATAGATTTTTGCAATAAGTATGTGAGTTCTCTATGACTAATGTTGAGTCCATGGATTATACGCACCCTCATCCTTCCACATTTGCTAGCCTCTCTATTACCGAGCACTTTTCGCTGGTATCATACACCCACCATATACCTTCCTCAAAACAGCCACAATACCTACCTATTATGACATTTCCATAGCCATTCCGAGATATATTGCCATGCAACTTTCCACCGTTCCATTTGTTATGACACGATTCATCATTGTCATATTGCCATGCATGATCATGTAGTTGACATTGTATTTGTGGCAAAGCCACCGTTCATAATTTTTTCATACATGTCACTCTTGATTCATTGCATATCCCGGTACACCGCCGGAGGCATTCACATAGAGTCATATTTTGTTCTAAGTATTGAGTTGTAATTCTTGAGTTGTAAGTAAAAAAGAAGTGTGATGATCATCATTATTAGAGCATTGTCCCAGTGAGGAAAGGATGATGGAGACTGATTCCCCCTCAAGTCGGGATGAGACTCCGGACGAAAAAAAAGAAAAAAAAGAAAAGAGGCAAAAAGAAAAAAAAAATAAGGCCCAAATAAAAAAATAAAAAGGAGAATGAGAGAAAAAGAAAGAAGGGACAATGTTACTATCCTTTTTCCACACTTGTGCTTCAAAGTAGCACCATGATCTTCATGATAGAGAGTCTCCTATGTTGTCACTTTCATAAACTAGTGGGAATTTTACATTATAGAACTTGGCTTGTATATTCCAATGACGGGCTTCCTCAAATTGCCCTAGGTCTTCGTGAGCAAGCAAGTTGGATGCACACCCACTTAGTTTCTTTTGTTGAGCTTTCATACACTTATAGCTCTAGTGCATCTGTTGCATGGCAATCCCTACTCACTCACATTGATATCTATTGATGGGCATCTCCATAGCCCGTTGATACGCCTAGTTGATGTGAGACTATATTCTCCTTTTTGTCTTCTCCACAACCACCATTCTATTCCACCTATAGTGCTATGTCCATGGCTCACGCTCATGTATTGCGTGAAAGTTGAAAAAGTTTGAGAATATCAAAAGTATGAAACAATTGCTTGGCTTGTCATCGGGGTTGCGCATGATTCAATATTTTGTGTGATGAAGATAGAGCATAGCCAGACTATATGATTTTGTAGGGATAACTTTCTTTGGCCATGTTATTTTGAGAAGACATGATTGCTTAGTTAGTATGCTTGAAGTATTATTATTTTTATGTCAATATTAAACTTTTATCTTGAATCTTTCGGATCTGAACATTCATGCCACAATAAACAAAATTACATTGAGAAATATGTTAGGAAGCATTCCACATCAAAAATTCTGTTTTATCATTTACCTACTCGAGGACGAGCAGGAATTAAGCTTGGGGATGCTTGATACGTCTCCAATGTATCTATAATTTTTGATTGTTCCATGCTATTATATATTCTGTTTTGGATGATTAATGGTCTTATTTATGCACTTTTATATTATTTTTGGGACTAACCTATTAACCGGTGGCCCAGCCCAAATTGTTGTTTTTTTTTTCCTATTTCAGTGTTTTGCTGAAAAAGAATATCAAACGGAGTCCAAATGGAATGAAACCTTCGGGAGCGTGATTTTTGGAACAAACGTGATCTAGAAGACTTGGAGTGGACGTCAAGCAATCAACGAGGAGGCCACGAGGCAGGGGGACGCGCCTACCCCCCTGGGCGTGCCCTCCACCCTCGTGGGCCCTCGTGGCTCCACCGACCTACTTCTTCCTCCTATATATACCTACGTACCCTGGAAACATCAGAGGGCACCACGGAAACCTAATTCCACCGCCGCAACCTTCTGTACCCAAGAGATCCCATCTTGGGGCCTTTTCTGGAGCTCCACCGGAGAGGGCATTGATCACGGAGGGCCTCTACATCAACTCCATGGCCCCTCCGATGATGTGGGAGTAGTTTATCTCAGACCTTCGGGTCCATAGTTATTAGCTAGATGGATTCTTCTCTCTCTTTGGATATCAATACAAAGTTCTCCTCGATTCTCTTGGAGATCTATTCAATGTAATCTTCTTTTGTGGTGTGTTTGTCGAGATCCGATGAGTTGTGGGTTTATGATCAAGATTATCTATGAACAATATTTGAATCTTCTCTGAATTCTTTTATGTATGATTGGTTATCTTTGCAAGTCTCTTCGAATTATCAGTTTGGTTTGGCCTACTAGATTGATCTTTCTTGCAATGGGAGAAGTGCTTAGCTTTGGGTTCAATCTTGCGGTGCTCGATCCCAGTGACAGAAAGGGAAACGACATGTATTGTATTGTTGCCATCAAGGATAAAAAGATGGGGTTTATATCATATTGCATGAGTTTATCCCTCTGCATCATGTCATCTTGCTTAAAGCGTTACTCCGCTCTTATGAACTTAATGCTCTAGATGCATGCTGGATAGCGGTCGATGTGTGGAGTAATAGTAGTAGATGCAGAATTGTTTCGGTCTACTTGTCGCGGACGTGATGCCTATATACATGATCATGCCTAGATATTCTCATAATTATCCGCTTTTCTATCAATTGCTCGACAGTAATTTGTTCACCCACCGTAATACTTATGCTATCTTGAGAGAAGCCACTAGTGAAACCTATGGCCCCCGGGTCTATTTTCCATCATACAAGTTTCCAATCTATTTTATTTTGCAATCTTTACTTTCAATCTATATCATAAAAATACCAAAAATATTTATCTTATTATTATTATTATCTCTATCAGATCTCACTCTTGCAAGTGGCCGTGAAGGGATTGACAACCCCTTTATCGCGTTGGTTGCGAGGTTCTTATTTGTTTGTGTAGGTACGAGGTGACTCGCGCGTGGTCTCCTACTGGATTGATACCTTGGTTCTCAAAAACTGAGGGAAATACTTACGCTGCTTGCTGCATCACCCTTTCCTCTTCAAGGGAAACCAATGCATGCTCAAGAGGTAGCACATCTCACATGATGATTGGACATGGTTTAGTTGATATGGATCATGTGATCATTTAGATGACTCGAGGGATGTCTATCTAAGTGGGAGTTCTTAAGTAATATGATTAATTGAACGTAATTTATCATGAACTTAGTCCTGATAGTATTTGCATATCTATGTTATAGATCAATATCTCATGTATAGCTCCCCTGTTTTATTTTTATATGTTCCTAGAGAAAACTAAGTTGAAAGATGATAGTAGCAATGATGCGGACTGGGTCCGTGATCTAAGGATCATCCTCGTTGATCCACAGAAGAATTGTGTCCTTGGTGCACCGCTAGGTGACAGACCTATTACAGGAGCAAATGCAGACGTTATGAACGTTTGACAAGCTTAGTATGATGACTACTTGATAGTTTAGTGCACCATGCTTTACGGCTTAGAACCAGGACTTAAAAAATGTTTTGAATGCCATAGAGCATATGAGATGTTCCAAGAGTTGAAATTGGTATTTCAGACTCATGCCCATGTCAAGAGGTTTGAGACCTCTGACAAGTACTTTGCCTACAAGATGGAGGAGAATGGCTCAGGCAGTGAGCATGTACTCAGAATGTCTGGGTAGTACAATTGCCTTGAATCAAGTGGGAGTTAATATTCCAGATAAGATAGTGATTGACAGAGTTCTGTAGTCACTATCACCAAGCTACTAGAACTTCGTGATGAACTATAATGTGCAAGGGATGATGAAAACGATTCCCGAGCTCTTCGCGATACTGAAATCAGCGAAGTAGAAATCAAGAAAAAGCATCAAGTGTTGATGGTTGATAAGACCACTAGTTTCAAGAAAAAGGGCAAAGGAAAAGAAAGGGAACTTCAAGAAGAATGACAAGCAAGTTTCCACTCCCATGAAGAAACCCAAAGCTAGACCTAAGCCTGAAACTGAGTACTTCTACTGCAAAGGGAATGGTCACTGGAAGCGGAACTACCCGAAATACTTGGTGGATAAGAAGGATGGCAAAGTGAACAAAGGTATATCCGATATACATGTTATTGATGTGTACTTTACTAGTGTTTATAGTAACCGTAGGGTATTTGATATCGTTTCAGTTGCTAAGATTAGTAACTAAAACAGGAGTTGCAAAATGAACAAAGACTAGTTAAGGGCGAGGTGACGATGTGTGTTGGAAGTGATTCCAAGGTTGATAAGATCACCATCGCACACTCCCTCTACCTTCGGGATTAGTGTTGAACCTAAATAAATGTCATTTGGTGTTTGTGTTGAGCATGAATATGATTGGATTATGGTTATTGCAAATACGGTTATTCATTTAAGTCAGAGAATAATTGTTGTTCTGTTTACATGAATAAAACCTTCTATGGTCATACACCCAATGTAAATGGTTTATTGAATCTCGATCGTAGTGATACATATATTCATAATATTAATGCCAAAAGATGCAAAGTTGATAATGATAGTGCAACATATTTGTGGCACTGCCGTTTAGATCATATTGGTGTAAAGCGCATGAAGAGACTCCATGCGGATGGACTTTCGGAATCACTTGATTGTGAATCATTTGATGCTTGCAAACCATGCCCCATGGGCAAGATGACTAAAACTCCGTTATCCGGAACAATAGAGCGAGCCACTGACTTATTGGAAATAATACATACCGATGTATGTGGTCCGATGAGTGTTGAGGCTCGCGACGGGTATCATTATTTTCTGACCTTCACAGATGATTTGAGCAGATATGGGTATATCTACTTAATGGAACACAAGTCTGAAACATTTGAAAAAGTTCAAAGAATTTCAAAGTGAAGTGGAGAATCATCGTAACAAGAAGATAAAGTTTCCACGATTTGATCGCGGAGGCGAATACTTGAATTACGAGTTTGGCCTTCATTTAAAACAATGTGGAATAGTTTCACAACTCACGCCACCTAGAACACCACATCGTAATGGTGTGTCTGAACGTCGTAACCGTACTTTATTAGATATGGTGCGATCTATGATGTCTCTTACTGATTTACCACTATAATTTTGGGGTTATGCATTAGAGACAGCTACATTCACATTAAATAGGGCACCGTCTAAATTCGTTGAGATGACACCGTATGAACTATGGTTTGGCAAGAAACCAAAGATGTCATTTCTTAAAGTTTGGTGTTGCGATGCTTATGTGAAAAGGTTTCAAACTGATAAGCTTGAATCCAAATCGGACAAGTGCGTCTTCAAAGGATACCCAAAAGAAACTGTTGGGTACACCTTCTATCACAAATCCGAAGGCAAGATCTTTGTTGCTAAGAATAGATCCTTTCTAGAGAAGGAGTTTCTCTCGAAAGACGTGAGTGGGAGGAAAGTAGAACTTGATGAGGTAATTGTACCTTCTCTCGAATTGGAAAGTAGCTCATCACAGAAATCAGTTCCAGTGATGCCTACACCAACTAGAGAGGAAGCTAATGATAATGATCATGAAACTTCAGATTAAGTTACTACCGAACCTCGTAGGTCAACCAGAGCATGTTCCTTACCAGAGTGGTACGGTAATCCTGTTCTGGAAGTCATGTTACTAGACCATGATGAACCTACGAACTATGAGGAAGCGATGATGAGCCCAGATTCTGATAAATGGCTTGAGGCCATGAAATCTGAGATAGGATCCACGTATGAGAACAAAGTGTGGACTTTGGTGGAATTGCCCGATGATCGGCAAGCCATTGAGAATAAATGGATCTTCAAGAGGAAGATATGATGTCTACTACACAACCTTATTCTTGTAGACGTTGTTGTGCCTCCAAGTGCAGAGGTTTGTAGGACAGTAGCAAATTTCCCTCAAGTGGATGACCTAAGGTTTATCAATCCGTGGGAGGCATGGGATGAAGATGGTCTCTCTCAAGCAACCCTGCAACCAAATAACAAAGAGTCTCTCGTGTCCCAAACACACCCAATACAATGGTAAATTGTATAGGTGCACTAGTTCGGCGAAGAGATGGTGATACAAGTGCAATATGGATAGTAGATAATGGTTTTTGTAATCTGAAAATATAAAAACAGCAAGGTAACTAATGATAAAAATGAGCACAAACGGTATTGCAATATGTTGAAACAAGGCCTAGGGTTTATACTTTCACTAGTCCAAGTTCTCTCAACAATAATAACATAATTGGAGCACATAACTATCCCTCAACATGCAACAAAGAGTCACTCCAAAGTCACTAATAGCGGAGAACAAACGAAGAGATTATGGTAGGGTACGAAACCACCTCAAAGTTATCCTTTCTGATCGATCTATTCAAGAGTCCATAGTAAAATTGAAGCTATTCTTTCCGTTCAATCTGTCATAGAGTTCGTACTAGAATAACACCTTAAGACACAAATCAACCAAAATCCTAATGTCACCTAGATACTCCAATGTCACCTCAAGTATCCATGGGTATGATTATACGATATGCATCACACAATCTCAGATTCATCTATTCAACCAACACAAAGAATTTCAAAGAGTGCCCCAAAGTTTCTACCGGAGAGTCAAGACGAAAACGTGTGCCAACCCCTATGCATAGGTTCATGGGCAGAACCCGCAATTGATCACCAAAACATACATCAAGTGGATCAATAGAATACCCCATTGTCACCACAGGTATCCCACGCAAGACATACATGAAGTGTTCTCAAATCCTTAAAGACTCAATCTGATAAGATAACTTCAAAGGGAAAACTCAATCCATTACAAGAGAGTAGAGGGGGAGAAACATCATAAGATCCAACTATAATAGCAAAGCTCGCAATACATCAAGATCCTACTACCTCAAGAACACGAGAGAGAGAGAGAGAGAGAGAGATCAAACACATAGCTACTGGTACATACCCTCAGCCCCAAGGGAGAACTACTCCCTCCTCGTCATGGAGAGCACCGGGATGATGAAGATGGCCACCGGAGAGGGATTCCCCCTCCAAAAGGGTGCCAGAACGAGTCTAGATTGGCTTTCAGTGGCTACGGAGGCTTCTGGCGGTGGAACTCCCGACCTATTCTCGTCATCGAAGTTTTTAGGGTATATGGGTATATATAGGAGGAAGAAGTATGTCGGTGGATCTCCGGGCTGTCCACGAGGCAGGGGGCGCGCCCAGGGGGTGGGCGCGCCCCCCACCCTCGTGGGCATCCTGAGACTCTCCTGGTCCATCTCCGATACTCCGTGGGCTTCTTCTGGTCCAAAAATAAGTTCCGTGAAGTTTCAGGTCAATTGGACTCTGTTTGATTTTCCTTTTCTACGATACTCTAAAATAAGGAAAAAACAGAAACTGGCACTGGGCTCTGGGTTAATAGGTTAGTCCCAAAAATCATATAAAATAGCATATAAATGCATATAAAACATCCAAGGTTGAAAATATAATAGCATAGAACAATCAAAAATTATAGATACGTTGGAGACGTATCAGCATCCGCAAGCTTAATTCCTGCTCGTCCTCGAGTAGGTAAATCATAAAACAGAATTTTTGATGTGGAATGCTACCTAACATATTTATCCATGTAATTCTATTTATTGTGGCAAGAATATTCAGATCCATAAGATTCAAGACAAAAGTTTAATATTGACATAAAAATAATAATACTTCAAGCATACTAACCCAGCAATTATGTCTTCTCAAAATAACATGGCCAAAGAAAGTTATCCCTACAAAATCATATAGTCTGGCTATGCTCCATCTTCACCACACAAAGTATTTAAATCATGCACAACCCCGATGACAAGCCAAGTAATTGTTTCATACTTTTGGTGTTCTCAAACTTTTTCAATCTTCACGCAATACATGAGCGTGAGCCATGGACATAGCACTATATGTGGAATAGAAGGGTGGTTGTGGAGAATACAAAAGGGAGAAGATAGTCTCACATCAACTAGGCGTATCAACGGGCTATGGAGATTCCCATCAATAGATATCAATGTGAGTGAGTAGGGATTGCCATGCAACAGATGCACTAGAGCTATAAGTGTATGAAAGCTCAAAAAGAAACTAAGTGGGTGTGCATCCAATTTGCTTGCTCACGAAGACCTAGGGCACTTGAGGAGGCCCATTGTTGGAATATACAAGCCAAGTTCTATAATGAAAATTTCCCACTAGTATATGAAAGTGACAAAACAAGAGACCCTCTATCATGAAGATCATGGTGCTACTTTGAAGCACAAGTGTGGAAAAAAGGATAGTAGCATTGTCCCTTTTATTTTTTTATTTTTTTATTTGGCCCCTTTTTTTATTTGGCCTTTCTTTTTTATTTGGCCTTTCTTTTTTTGGCCTTTCTTTTTTTGGGACAATGCTCTATTAATGATGATCATCACACTTCTATTTATTTACAACTCAAAGATTACAACTCAATACTAGAACAAAGTATGACTCTATATGAATGCCTCCGGCGGTGTACCGGGATGTGCAATGACTCATGAGTGACATGCATGAAAGAATTATGAACGGTGGCTTTGCCACAAATACGATATCAACTACATGATCATGCAAAGCAATATGACAATGATGGAGCGTGTCATAATAAATGGAATGGTGGTAAGTTGCATGGCAATATATCTCGGAATGGCTATGGAAATGCCATGATAGGTAGGTATGGTGGCTGTTTTGAGGGAGGTATATGGTGGGTGTATGATACCGGCGAAAGGTGCGCGGTATTAGAGATGCCAGCAATGGTGGAAGGGTGAGAGTGCGTATAATCCATGGACTCATCATTAGTCATAAAGAACTCACATACTTATTGCAAAAATCTATTAGTTATCGAAACAAAGTACTACGCGCATGCTCCTAGGGGGGTAGATTGGTAGGAAAAGACCACCGCTCGTCCCCGACTGCCACTCACAAGGAAGACAATCAATAAATAAATCATGCTCCGACTTCGTCACATAACTGTTCACCATACGTGCATGCTACGGGAATCACAAACTTCAACACAAGTATTCCTCAAATTCACAACTACTCAACTAACATGACTCTAATATCACCATCTCCATATCTCAAAATAATTATCAAGTATCAAACTTCTCATAGTATTCAATGTACTTTATATGAAAGTTTTTATTATACCCCACTTGGATGCCCATCATATTAGGACTAGTTTCATAACCAAAGCAAAATACCATGCTGTTCTAAAGACTCTTAAAATAATATAAGTGAAGCACAAGAGTTCATCTATTTCTTCAAAATAAAACCACCGTCATGCTCTAAAAAGATATAAGTGAAGCACTAGAGCAAACGACAAACAACTCCGAAAGATATAAGTGAAGATCAATGAGCGGTCGAATAATTATGCAACTATGTGAAGACTCTCTAACATTTAATAATTTAAGATCTTGGTATTTTAATCAAACAGCAAGCAAAACAAAATAAAATAAAATGACGCTCCAAGCAAAACACATATCATGTGCGAATAAAAATATAGCTCCAAGTAAAGTTACCGATGGATGAGGACGAAAGAGGGGATGCCTTCCGGGGCATCCCCAAGCTTTGGCTTTTTGGTGTCCTTAGATTATCTTGGTGTGCCATGGGCATCCCCAATCTTAGGCTCTTGCCACTCCTTGTTCCATACTCCATCAAATCTTTACCCAAAACTTGAAAACTTCACAACACAAAACTTAAACAGAAAGTCCCGTGAGCTCCGTTAGTATAAGAAAATAAATCACCACTTAGGTACTGTTGTGAACTCATTATAAATTCATATTGGTGTAATATCTACTGTATTACAACTTCTCTATGGTTCATACCCTCCGATACTACTCATAGATTCATCAAAATAAGCAAACAACACATAGAAAACAGAATCTGTTAAAAACAGAACAGTCTGTAGTAATCTGGATCAAACGTATACTTCTCAAACCCCAAAAATTCTAAAATAAATTTCTGGACGTGAGTAATTTATCTATTAATCATCTTCAAAAAGAATTAACTAAATAGCACTCTCTAATAAAAAATGGCAGCAAATCTCGTAAGCGCTAAAGTTTCTGTTTTTTACAGCATGATCGCAAAGACTTTCCCCAAGTCTTCCCAAAGATTCCACTTGGCACAAACACTAATTAAGACATAAAACTACATATAAACAGAGGCTAGATGAATTATCTATTACTAAACAGGAGCAAAAAGTAAAGAACAAGAATAAGATTAGGTTGCCTCCCAACAAGTGCTATCGTTTAACGCCCCTAGCTAGGCATGATGATTTCAATGATGCTCACATAAAAGATAATAATTGAAATATAAAGAGAGCATCATGAAGAATATTACTAGCACATTTAAGTCTAACTCACTTCCTATGCATAGGGATTTTTTGAGCAAACAACTTGTGGGAACAAGGATCAACTTGCATAGGAAGGTAAAACAAGGATAACTTCAAAACTTTAAGCACATAGAGAGGGAACTTGATATTATTGCAATTCCTACAAGCATATGTTCCTCCCTCATAATAATTTTCTGTATAATCATGAATTAATTCAACAATATAACTATCACATAAAGCATTCTTTTCTTGATCTACAAGCATATAAGTTTTATTATTCTCCACATAAGAAAAATTCTTCTCATGAATAATAGTGGGAGAAAACTCAACAAAATAATTATCATGTGAGGCATAATCCAATTGAAAACTAAAATCATGATGACAAGTTTCATGGGTATCATTATTCTTTATAGCATACAAGTCATCACAATAATCATCATAGATAGCAACTTTGTTCTCATAATCAATTGGAACCTCTTCCGAAATAGTGGATTCATCACAAAATAAAGTCATGACCTCTCCAAATCTACTTTCATAAATATAATCATCATAAATAGGAGGCATGCTTTCATCATAATACATTTGCTCATCAAAACTTGGGGGACAAAAAATATCATCTTCATCAAACATAGCTTCCCCAAGCTTGTGGCTTTGCATATCATTAGCATCATGGATATTCAAGGAATTCATACTAACAACATTGCAATCATGCTCATCATTAAAATATTTAGTGCCAAACATTTTAATGCATTCTTCTTCTAACACTTTGGCACAATTTTCCTTTCCATCATACTCACGAAAGATATTAAAAAGATGAAGCGTATGAGGCAAACTCAATTCCATATTTTTTTGTAGTTTTATTTTATAAACTAAACTAGTGCTAAAACAAGAAACAAAAAGATTCGATTGCAAGATCTAAAGATATACTTTCAAGCGCTAACCTCCCCTGTAGCGGCGCCATAAAAGAGCTTGATGTCTACTACACAACCTTCTTCTTGTAGACGTTGTTGGGCCTCCAAGTGCAGAGGTTTGTAGGACAGTAGAAAATTTCCCTCAAGTGGATGACCTAAGGTTTATCAATCTGTGGGAGGCATAGGATGAAGATGGTCTCTCTCAAGCAACCCTGCAACCAAATAACAAAGAATCTCTTCTGTCCCCAACACACCCAATACAATGGTAAATTGTATAGGTGCACTAGTTCGGCGAAGATACGGTGATACAAGTGCAATATGGATAGTAGATAATGGTTTTTGTAATCTGAAAATATAAAAACAGCAAGGTAACTAATGATAAAAATGAGCACAAACGGTATTGCAATGTGTTGAAACAAGGCCTAGGGTTCATACTTTCACTAGTCCAAGTTCTCTCAACAATAATAACATAATTGGATCACATAACTATCCCTCAACATGCAACAAAGAGTCACTCCAAAGTCACTAATAGCGGAGAACAAACGAAGAGATTATGGTAGGGTACGAAACCACCTCAAAGTTATCCTTTCTGATCGATCTATTCAAGAGTCCGTAGTAAAATAACATGAAGCTATTCTTTCCGTTAAATCTGTCATAGAGTTCGTACTAGAATAACACCTTAAGACACAAATCAACCAAAACCCTAATGTCACCTAGATACTCCAATGTCACCTCAAGTATCCGTGGGTATGATTATACGATATGCATCACACAATCTCAGATTCATCTATTCAACCAACACAAAGAACTTCAAAGAGTGCCCCAAAGTTTCTACCGGAGAGTCAAGACGAAAACGTGTGCCAACCCCTATGCATAGGTTCATGGGCGGAACCCGCAAGTTGATCACCAAAACATACATCAAGTGGATCAATAGAATACCCCATTGTCACCACGGGTATCCCACGCAAGACATACATGAAGTGTTCTCAAATCCTTAAAAGACTCAATCCGATAAGATAACTTTAAAGGGAAAACTCAATCCATTACAAGAGAGTAGAGGGGGAGAAACATCATAAGATCCAACTATAATAGCAAAGCTCGCGATACATCAAGATCGTACCACCTCAAGAACACGAGAGAGAGAGAGAGAGAGAGAGAGGGAGGGAGATCAAACACATAGCTACTGGTACATACCCTCAGCCCCAAGGGAGAACTACTCCCTCCTCATCATGGAGAGCACCGGGATGATGAAGATGGCCACCGGAGAGGGATTCCCCCTCCAGCAAGGTGCCGGAACGAGTCTAGATTGGTTTTCAGTGGCTACGGAGGCTTATGGCGGTGGAACTCCCGATCTATTCTCGTCATCGAAGTTTTTAGGGTATATGGGTATATATAGGAGGAAGAAGTACGTCGGTGGATCTCCGGGCTGTCCACGAGGCAGGGGACGCGCCCAAGGGGGTGGGCGCGCCCCCCACCCTCGTGGGCAGCCCGGGACTCTCCTGGTCCATCTCCGATACTCCGTGGGCTTCTTCTGGTCCAAAAATAAGTTCCGTGAAGTTTCAGGTCAATTGGACTCCGTTTGATTTTCCTTTTCTGCGGTATTCTAAAACAAGGAAAAAACAGAAACTGGCACTGGGCTCTGGGTTAATAGGTTAGTCCCAAAAATCATATAAAATAGCATATAAATGCATATTAAACATCCAAGGTTGATAATATAATATCATGGAACAATAAAAAATTATAGATACGTTGGAGACATATCAATAGACATTGATGATAGT
Organism: Triticum urartu; assembly: GCF_003073215.2. NCBI lineage: Eukaryota > Viridiplantae > Streptophyta > Magnoliopsida > Poales > Poaceae > Triticum > Triticum urartu. The sequence continues at coordinate 495,345,901 of NC_053024.1, forward strand.
GTTACTATCTACAAAGCTCGACTTGTCGCAAAAATGTTTTCTACAAGTTCAAGGCGTTGACTACAATGATATTTTCTCACTCGTAGCGATGCTTAAGTCTATCCGGATCATGTTAGCAATTGCCGCATTTTATGAAATCTGGCAAATGGATGTCAAAACTGCATTCCTTAATGGATATCTTAAAGAAGAGTTGTATATGATGCAACCGGAAGGTTTTGTCGATCCTAAAGTTGCTAACAAAGTGTGCAAGCTCCAGCGGTCCATTTATGGACTGGTGCAAGCATCTCGGAGTTGGAATATACACTTTGATGAGGTGATCAAAGCATAGTGTTTTATATAGACTTTTAGAGAAGCCTGTATTTACAAGAAAGTGAGCGGGAGCTCCGTAGAATTTTTGATATTATATTTGGATGAAATATTGTTGATCAAGAATGATATAGAATTTCTGGATAGCATAAAAGGATACTTGAATAAGATTTTTTCAATGAGAGACCTCGGTGAAGCTGCTTATATATTGGGCATCAAGATCTATAGAGATAGATCAAGATGCATGATAGGACTTTCACAAAGCACATACCTGGATAAAGTTTTGAAGCAGTTCAAAATGGATCAGTCAAAGAAAGGGTTCTTGCATGTGTTACAAGGTGTGAAGTTGAGTAAGACTCAAAACCCGACCACGGCAGAATATATAGAGAGAATGAAAGTCATTCCCTATGCCTCAGTCATAGGTTCTATAAGGTATGCCATGCTGTGTACCAGACCTATTGTGTGCCTTGCCATGAGTTTGGCAAGGGGGTACAAAGTAATCTAGGAGTGGATCACTGGACAATGGTCAAGAACATCCTAAAATACCTGAAAATGACTAAGGATATGTTTCTCGTTTATGGAGGTGACAAAGAGCTCATCGTAAATTGTTATGTCGATGCAAGCTTTGACACTGATCCGGATGACTCTAAGTCACAAACTGGATACGTATTTATATTGAATGGTGGAGCTGTCAGTTGATGCAGTTCCAAGCAGAGCGTCATGGCGGGATCAACGGAATAAAAAGCTGCTTCGGAAGCAGCAAATGAAGGAGTCTGGATGAAGGAGTTCGTATCCGATCTAGGTGTAATACCAAGTGCATCAGGTCCAATGAAAATCTTTTGTGACAATACTGGTGCAATTGCCTTGGCACAGTAATCCAGATTTCACAAGAGAACCAAGCACATCAAGAGACGCTTCAATTCCATCCGCGATCGAGTCAAGGAGGGAGACATAGAGATTTGCAAGATACATATAGATCTGAATGTTGCAGACCCATTGACTAAGCCTCTCTCATGAGCAAAACATGATCAGCACCAAGATTCCATGGGTGTTAGAATCGTTACTATGTAATCTAGATTATTGACTCTAGTGCAAGTGGGAGACTAAAGGAAATATGCCCTAGAGGCAATAATAAAGTTGTTATTTATATTTCCTTATATCATGATAAATGTTTATTATTCATGCTAGAATTGTATTAACCGGAAACTTGAAACATGTGTGGATACATAGACAAAACACCGTGTCCCTAGTAAGCCTCTACTAGACTATGTCGTTAATCAAAGATGGTAAGGTTTCCTAACCATAGACATGTGTTGTCATTTGATGAACGGGATCACATCATTAGGAGAATGATGTGATGGACAAGACCCATCCGTTAGCTTAGCATAATGACCGTTTAATTTTATTGCTATTACTTTCTTCATGACTTATACATGTTCCTCTGACTATGAGATTATGCAACTCCCGATACCGGAGGAACATCTTGTGTGCTATCTAACGTCACAACGTAACTGGATGATTATAAAGATGCTCTACAGGTGTCTCCAATGGTGTTTGTTGAGTTGGCATAGATCGAGATTAGGATTTGTCACTCCATGTATCGGAGAGGTATCTCTGGGCCCTCTCGATAATGCACATCACTATAAGCCTTGCAAGCAATGTGACTAATGAGTTAGTTATGGGATGATGTATTACGGAACGAGTAAAGTGACTTGCCGGTGACGAGATTGAACTAGGTATGATGATACCGACAATCGAATCTCAGGCAAGTAACATATCGATGACAAAGGGAACAACGTATGTTGTTATGCGGTTTGATCGATAAAGATCTTCGTAGAATATGTAGGAGCCAATATGAGCATCTAGGTTCCGCTATTGGTTATTGACCGGAGATTTGTCTCGGTCATGTCTACATAGTTCTTGAACTCGTAGGGTCCGCAAGCTTAACGTTCGATGACGATTTGTATTATGAGTTATATGATTTGATGAACCGAAGTTTGTTCAGAGTCCCGGAGGAGATCATGGACATGACGAGGAGTCTCGAAATGGTCGAGAGGTAAAGATTCATATATTGGAAGGTCACATTTGGACATCGGGATGTTTCAGATGATTGTCGGAGTACCAGGGGTTACCGGACCCCCCCCCCCCCCGGGGAAGTTATGGGCGTTAATGGGCCATAAGGGAGAAGAAGAGAGGAGGCCACAAGGTGGCGCCCCCAAGGGTAGTCCGAATTGGACTAGGGGGAGGGGGCGCGGTCCCCCTTCCTTCCCCTCTCCCTCTCCTTTCCTCCTTCTCCTAGATGGAATATGAAGGGGGGGCGAATCCTACTTGGACCGGGAGTCCAAGTAGGACTCCCCCCTATGGCACGCCCTCCTTGGGCCGGCCTCCTCTCCCCCCTCCTTTATATACGTGGGAGGGGGCACCCCAAAGGCACACCAAGTCTTCTCTTAGCCGTGTGTGGTGCCCCCCTCCACAGTTACACACCTCGGTCATATCATCGTAGTGCTTAGGCGAAGCCCTGCGCCGGTAACTTCATCATCACCATCAACACGCCATCGTGCTGACGAAACTCTCCCTCGTCCTCAACTGGATCAAGAGCTCGAGGGATGTCATCGAGCTGAACGTGTGCTGAACACAAAGGTATCGTACGTTCGGTGCTAGGATCAGTTGGATCGCGAAGACATTCGACTACATCAACCGTGTTACTAAACGCGTCCGCTTTCGGTCTACGAGGGTACATGGACACACTCTCCCCTCTCGTTGCTATGCATCTCCTAGATAGATCTTGCGTGATCGCAGGATTCTTTTTAAAATACCGTGTTCCCAACAAGGATGATTACATGTCTCACTACACAAGGCTTACATCATACCTAAGCTAGTACTCCACATTGTCAAAGAAGGGGTACGGTTTAGCTGCTGCAAGCACTAAGCATTCTATAGAGATACGTTATAACTTGTGTTTATTGATGAGGTGAGAAAGCACATAAGAAGTAAAGGAACGTTGATCCACTAGTCAGTGCACCTACCTAACCACAATCATAACACTGCCTTGGTTTCCCCCTCACAAACCCTACGAGGAAGGACCCACAAGGCACTCACATGGTTGACAAGTTTTAACTATTAAGTTGAAGTTGTTCTATGAACAAGTTAACAGGCTCCAAGTCGTCTATAACCGCAAATGTAACTATTCGAACAAATTTATACCTGCAGGGGTGCACCAATGTACCCATACATGTTCGAGTATCCTTGAAGGCCAGCTAAGCATATTATATGACATGTACCGACGGGGTTTTGATTGACTATGAAAACTTGTGTCCCATCATGTGGCAGACATTTTCCTTGCCGCGCCATCACATGTGATCCTGTCCTTCTCCTACTTGTTTCCCATCACCTATAGGTTCCTCTTTGGTATGGTGGCTTGTATGCTCGCCACTCCATTTTTTCCTTCTTCATCCTCCAATCCAATTAATTGATTGGAGCTAGATCCATCATTTTTCTTCATCTTCTTGGTGCCATTTTGGAGGTCTTCAAGGATGATTTGCCACTTTGTTTTCTTATTATTCAATTTCATCCAACAGTGGGACAAAGTGAGTGGCTTCTTGATATGTTGGTACAAAGTCGAGGCCAAACTTGCATATGGCTTTGGACTCCTATGCCACTTTGGTTGCGGACAACCACTTGTTTGTAGAAACCAACAAACTCGCTCACGTTCTTTTGGATGGTGAACCATCTATGTAGAAGAGAGCCCTCATTGTGGTCAGTAGCGATTGGGTGCGATTCCACATAGTGTTTTTTGCTCATGATATAGTTTGTGGATTTTTTGCCAATATTTGACGCCATTTTGCTCGATTACACATACTGGATCCATGCTTGTGGCCAACCAAGAATCAACCAACAAAACATTATCAAAATATGTGAATATCGCACCTCTTGGCTTGATTGCCTTCTTTTTTTAGTGTGCGATGTTTGCCTAACTTCAAATTAAGGGGAATTGATACCCCCCATATCAAAAGGCTAATGCTCTTGACATCATTAATAATGTTTAGCATTATTTCGTCCAACAGAATATACGGGCAACTAAACTACCATCCCTAGATTGATCAAATGGAAGGTGCAACAAATGAATCCACCAATGCAAATGCCATATGGGGCAAAGAATGTACTGGGTTTTGTCGGGGCATATTGTCGAACAACAGGTGGGCATGCCTGACGTTGTCCGGTGCCTTTGGAGTTGCGGTCAGTGGTACACCGTCTCCTTGGCGGTGGTGTCTTCCAAAAAGCTATGAGGGATTCCCGGCCACTAGGAGGTTGGAACCGAGCCGGGCTTTACTGACGAGTTCTTCTTTCCCGCAGCCACGACGGACAGATCGGTAGCCAAAGTCCAGGATGCCCACGGATTTCGCCCAGGTATCATCCATGCTGATGGTGACAGACAAGGTAGTCGCCAACGACATATAGGACGGTGGAAGAGGGCAACGACCCGAATGGGTAGCAAGGGTGCAGGTGGGCAGCGGCGTGGACGCAGGAGAAGTGCGCTCAGTTTGATGGACAGTCAATTTGGAGTGGATTTTTTTCAAGCACACGCAAAAGGCTTGCGCGCTTTCTGTGTTAAGATGGGAGGAGTTTTACAGTATGTTACAATGGCATTGAAAGTCAGTGCAGTCCACAGAGAAACAAAGATTTTTCGATGAAGGACGCTTTTATTAACTCAAAATGTAGCATCGAGCGGATACAAAATATAAAGAGCGACACCTGGCCTCTGCATAGTTAAGATGCACACAACCATCAAACAAACAGTCTGACAAAAAATATAAAAACGACAACAATGGTAAAGCCATATGGGGCCGAAACTATGCCTATGTCGACGAAGAAGGTGGACCGATTCGGAGATTATGCTGCCACCCATGTTGGGTAAAAACCTCCCTGGCCACCCGCTCCAACCACATACACACCGCCTTGAACAGCGGTTGGTACTCCGTTCGGTGCAGAGTAGAGCACATACGAAGCCAGTGCGTACAACGGTAAATAACCTGCATAGGAGAAGAGATTTTGCCATTAAAAACACAACCATTTCTACATAGCCAAAGCGACCATAGTAAGGCGGACGCTCCCGCCCGTATTAGCGTACTAAAAGTATTTGGTATTTGCATCTCGTAAGAAGTCCACATACCCCCTGAACTCTCAGATTTCGAGCACATCACCCCCCAACTGTGAAACCGGGTTCTTAATCCTGTGGACTGTCCAATACCACACAAATCACCCCCTGATGGCGTTTTGGGTGGTTTGAGACGCCGGGTTTGCACACGTGGCGGCCAGTTTCTGACAGAGGAAAAGGGGTTCCAACTAAGGAGATGCAGTTTTCAGGTGACAAACCACCCAAGTGTGGTATTGGACAGTCCAGAGGATTAAGAACCCGGTTTCACAGTTTGAGTGGGGGGGGTGATGTGCTCGAAATCTGAGAGTTCAGGGGGGTATGTGGACTTCTTTCGTTACATCTCTCGCTATCCCACCTATCTTAGCTCGCATCCACAGTTTGAATTCTTCATTTATGCATCGTGTAACCATGTAAGGCATAGTTGCTTTTCGTTCCAGCCAGATGCAGCGTAACACAAGGCAAACCAGAGTGTTTATCTTCCTACGTCTTCCACCAAAAATTGCATTGCTCAGGCCTGAATTTTTTCCTCCGGGGTCGGCGTAAACCTATGGAGACGCCAAGGCAGGAGAACGCTGTACCAAATCTCTAGCGAAGGAGCAACTGAGGAGCATGTGATTTAAATCTTCCTCCTCCTGGCAACACAGAACACAACACTCGGGATGCTCGAGTTGCCGCCTGGCGATCAACAGTCCAAAGGCGATTGTGAAGCAGTAGCCATATGAAGATTTTGATCTCTAATGGATTTGGAATGTTTCCTGCCTGTCCGATCCGACATGTCGGACGCATCCGGGCGCCCCTATATCCAACCCACATATGAGCTGGGCATTGGGGGGTGCCCGGTCAGCCTGGACTTTTGGTCTGAGTTTGCCAGGTCTTGTTGGGTCAAAGTTTTCTGTCCGGACAGTGCCGAGCCCAACCGCCGGATGTTTGGTGCCGAAACGGGGGCTCTAGCTGTAGATGCTCTAATTGTATTGCACACCATCTCATGAAAAATGGAATTGCTACTCATTCATTTTGGATCGTGTCTTTCACATGTGAAAAATCCTGCTGTACTTGGAGAAGAACGAAATATACTTTGGGATGCAAAAAAGGTGGATTCACCGCTGAAGAAGCGAACGCATCTCTGTTTGTCAGTCTACAGAAAAACTGCAGATTCTTTCCTAGTGCTAACAGAGAGCTACTGCGCCGTGGCGCCCAATATTTCTCCGTTGCAACCCAACCGTCCTATCACCGGTTTCCGGATCAGGCAGTTGGTCGATGTCATCTTCTGCATCTCCCGGTCCTCACAAATGAACCTGGCTTGTCCTCCTTCAACTGAAACCTGAAGCTACGGCGGCACGGGAGACCTTCGGGCTAGGATTCTGAACTAGCACCAGCAACGGCTGTGAAGAGTAGCACGCGTCGGCATGAGAAGTCCTCTGCAGTACCACCAGGTGTTAGATTTAAATGCGATAAGTCTGCGATCATAACGTTCTAGAACAAAAATGATGAATAAATAGCTGAATTAATATGTGCAGTGTTGCCTACCACTCCAACATGCCACTGGTCCGAGACGAGGCCTCTGAAATCGGCTGCATCCATCTCCTGCGTCGTTACAGTAAGCACGGGCTTTTCAGTCGAGTTTTTCAGACCACAAGAACACAAGATGCTAAAGAAATGAACTGAGGTTAGGTGACCATACCACGCTGTAAATGGGTGGCATGGTAATCTCCCAGTTTGACTTCATCAAGGGCATGACCGGCAGGTGGAGTGATGCTTCAGGGATCCTGAAGTTCCACCTGAACATTTGGAATTCATGTCACATTTCAGCTCAAGATGGTGTTTCGGTTGCTTCTAACGACCCTGTCTGTCGATAATCTGTACTCACCCAATGTACATGAAGATGCAGAACTGCACCCATTCGCGTACCAACACGCGGAACCAGTAGTTATCCGGCGTATCATCAGCCCTCATGTACACCTGAACACACAAATGGCATTATCACAGTTCAGTAAACATTGTCACTGTTTGTACCATAAGAAAATGCCGTGCATGGGCAGTCCATAGTTACCATGATGAATGCCACTGCTGCCACCTGCATTGTACCCTGAAATCTCCTGAAGAGAAGAAAACAAGGAGCTAAGCACATGAGTTATTATTTTAAGAGTAAAATACTGTAAGTGTTGGTCAGGAATAAGGACTGCTTACTTAAACATTGTGTACTTGGTGTTGAGTGTCCCATGCAGTGAATGGATGTCTTCCTCCTCCACGAAATTAAGCTGCTCACGCAGAACCAGCAGGCACTGCGACGTGCGGCGGAATATGATGTAGAATGACGCGAAGTAGTTCATCAGAAGAAAACCCTGTTCCAAAATCAGAGCACAGTTTCTCATCATCTGGCTTCTTAGATAGCTAATTGTATAGAATCCCCAAACAAATAAATCGCAGAAGAAGACAGACGGCTTACGGTGAAATAAGGGACTGCGGCTTTATAGCCTATGAGGCTAAGGTAGAGGAGGCATCCGAGCCCCGCAGTCGTGCGTCTCTCCCTGATGGAGAGGCGCTCGTACATGATGCAGTAACCGTGGGAGATGAGCATGAAGGAGACGAAGGAGGCCGTCTGGAAGAGGATCCCCGTCACGTACACGCCGAACGACATCCACAGCGAGCATGTGTGAAGGTGTACGCACGAGTACCTGCAGACACGCCACCCAGTTTCAGACCTTCTGCAGCAGCTTCAGGGGCTTGTTCACATTTTTTCAGATTTGAAAGTTGCCAAACTGAACCTAGTGAAATGAAAGGGAAAAAAGATCCAAAAAAGAATCAGACTGCTCACCAGAACAGAAACGAGAGTGCCATTTGCAAAGCTTTGATCAGGGGAACCAAGGCCAGGATCCATTGAAGGTTATTCGCCTGTTGTAAAAAAGAAACAAAATTATAAAACTAACCAACAACGGAATTACGAAAGCAATATCCCCTGTCAATTTAATCAGACGCCCAAGGCAGGGTTTACATACTGAAAATTCTGTTTAAAGTTCATATAGTTCTGGAAGAAGAAGAAAATTGTTGAAATTAAAAGGCAGGATTCGACAGACCTGGAAGTGCCGATTCCTCCATGAGCTGAAGGCCCAGGAGATCCCCGACGCCGCCCATATCGCCAAGAAGCCGAGGTAGAGCGACGGGAGAGGCTGGTAGGCGCTGCTCAGCGCCGGGAGAGAAGACGACGAGGCCTCCTGCATCTTCTTGCACGGGCAACCGACCACTGGCAATGCAGAGAAACACGAAGAAGATCTTGGCGAAGATGGGAAGGGACGAATCACAGAGGCTTGAACAGATTTAGTGATGATGGATTGGAGCAGCAGTGTGCGTAGATAGATAGATAAATAGCCAGGGCTTGGATTTGATTTTATCATGGCAACGGTGCGGTAATGGGTTTGGCGTCTGGGGGAAGGGGAGTACGTGCGCTCCCTCTTTTTCTCACCAGAAGCGTTATGGGAGTGTAGGAGTAGTTAGGGTTGGTTGCTTATTGGAGGGAAAATACTACTAAAGGCAACGGCTCTATTCGTGTCTCACAAATTAAACAAAATTTATTCTCTTCTTTCTTTTTGAGCCGAAAATTATTCTCTTCGCTTTGGTGTTGTTGTTGACTTGTGCCTGGAATAAAAACATCTGTACGCGTACGTGTGCATTCCTTTGGCCCAAGGGTGTCAAGTACACCTTTTTTGGGGGGCAAGGCAATTTGACTTTGGCCCAAGGACGATCATGATACACTTTGGTTTGACTTTGGACTGACATGTAGGGTCCAGAGTATGGTATGAGATCGTAATAGTAGGTAGTAGAAATGAGAGAAGAAAAAGCTTGCAGGCCTGTATAACAGGGAACGAAGAAAGATCATGTCACGAATTTGTAGGGCCGGAAACGCTAAAGAACCCATTCTCGAAGAAATATTTTGGTAAAGTACTCGCAAGGCACGCACCGTGCCAGCATCAGTCGCCTGGTGATCTGGGTTCACGCCTTGCCTACGGAATTAACTAGCGCTGTAGTATCGGCGGATCGTGGCCGCATATCGCGCATGCTCATGTATGGGCTATCCTGGGTCAACACATAAATAACTTGGTTTGTATTTTCTTTATCTTGCGATGCGATTCATTGAAGGGTGTGAAGCAGATTTCAGGGCAGTTGGCGCAGTGGCGGCCTACTGATTCCACGTCTCAAGAAGGCCGCTTTGACTGGAACAGGTGCGGGTGAGGGACGGGGATCAAGGGTTTGAGATTTAGGTGCGCGGCTAAGCGTATTAGGTAAACCAACCCTCCCCTCCCCTCCATGGGACGAGGATCATTACGGCGCACGGAACTGCCACTGCGTGCGTGCGTGCGTGAGTGACGATAGACGACGACCAGTAACGTGGCTGCTCCATCACTGGTACCGGAGATAATTAGGAGTGTCGTTTGCCCAACTGAGACCTTCTACAATGCAAGGTATTTAGAGGAGGTGGCCCAGTTTTTCTTAGACATCAGTGTTTATCTTTATGGCAGGATAATAATTAAATGTCTACCTTTTACAAATAAACACTGGTACTTAGAAAATAGCTTGTTTTCCTAAACACCTTGCATTGTGCAAGGTATATAGCATAAAACTATCAGTACTATCACTGCTTCAATTTTGGTAAAAAGAAAGTACTACCACTTTACATTACGGGTAAGGCAATATGTCGGTGAGGCGTCCGTTCAGTCGATTTAAACACAACTGGAAGAAGCATGTATAAGCCATGAAATTGGGTTTTTGACTTAGCTTTGTGGCATGTGGAACAACGGTTGGTTGAACACGCCATATCACAAAACATCTTGGGCCAATAGTATTTGTTGGAGAGCGTGGCATGAGTTTTGTCACGTCCAAAATGTCTCATGAGTCCTCTTGCAAAAAGAGGAAACGCAAAGAAGACTTGGGGCTGCAAAGTTTGTTAGTACGACGCATAAAATACCCATCTTTCATATACTAACCCTCCAAACAAGTGTTAGTTTGACACTTGGCAAAGGGTAACACAAAGTATGCGTCATGCTCATATAAATCTTTGATATGCTCAAAATCGATCACATTTAGCTCAAGTCCAGTAATTAACATATGCTTGTGGGAAAAGAGCATCTGCCACAACATTTTCTTTGTCCTTAATGTATTTGATGACATAAGGGAAAAGATTATATTAATTCACTCCATTTGGCATGTTTTTTTATTTAACTTGGTTTGGCCTTGTAGGCATTAGAGAGTTTCATGGTCTGTGTCAATAACAAACTCACTAGGCCCGAGGTATGCTCCCAAACATGCAAAACTCTCATCAATGCATACAGTTCTTTGTTATATATGGGGTAGTTCAATTGTGGGCCGGATAGTTTCTCACTTAGATAAGCTATCGGACATTTCTCTTGCATTAACACGCCACCTATGCCATTACCACTAGCATCACAATGTACTTCAAATGTTTTATCAAAATTGAGTAAAACAAGCAATGGTGCATGTGTTAGCTAATTCTTAAACTCACTGAACGCGGTATCTTGTGAGGGATTCCATATGAATGGTGCATTCTTCTTACTCAAAGCATGTAAAGGTGAAGCAACGGTGCTAAAGTCTTTCACAAAGCGACGAGAAAAATCGGCTAACCCAAGAAAACTGCGCACATGGTTTTAATCGGTGGGTTGGGGTCCAGTTTTAATAGTATGAATATTAGATTCATCTACTTCAATGATCTTAGAGGAGACAACAAAACCGAAGAAAATGAGCTTGTCTACACCAAATGTGCACTTATCATGAATGGCATAAAGTTTCTCATATCTTAGAAGTTGCAAGACTTCCCTAACGTGTTTGACATGGTCATCAAGAGTTTCACTAAACACAAGGATATCCTCAAAATAGACTACAACACTTTTTCGAATTAATTTAGTAAGCACATGATGCATCAATCACATAAAGGTACTAGGTGCTTGAGATAAACCAAAAGGCATGACTAACAACTCATAGAGACCAAACTTGGTTTTAAAAGCGATTTTCCAGTCATCGCCTTCTTGCATACAAATTTGATAGTACACAATTTTAAGGTCAATTTTAGAGGATATGGTGGCACCACTTAGTTCATCTAGCATATCATCTAGGTGGGGAATGGGGTGCTGATACCTAATGGTAAAGGAGTTTACACGGCGATAATTGAAGCACATTCACCAACTACCATCCTTCTTAGGCACAAAAACCACCGGAACCACACAAGGATTAAGGCTCTCGCGTACATACCCATTGTCAAGTAGGCATTGAACTTGACATTTACTTTCTTTGGTCTCGTCGGGGTTGACGCGGTAAGCGACTCGGTTCGGCAGAAGCATGCCGGGGATGAGGTTGATGTGGTGCTCGATTCAGTAAAGAGGAGGTATTACCGGTGGTAGCTCATCGGGAAATACGTCCTCAATTTTAGTGATGGTGCTACGGAGGCACAAAACAGTAGACCGAAACAGTATATTTGCATGAACAATACCCCGTGGCAAAAATAAGTTGTCGGGCGATTAATGTCCATTTTTACACCATGACATTAGTGAACTGTGCAACAACAATTATTCGAACAAAAACTGAAACAATATCCAAATAAACCAAGAGCGACATATAATAAACGGGAAGAGTTTATTTTTTCTGATTTTTTTATTTTTTAAAGGTACTGTTCAGTTACATATACTAAAGCAGGAACAGTAACCACGCACAATCAGTAATCGCTTATGAACCGCGATCACCGATCAATCCCCCTTATGTGAACAATACTCCTGAAGAAAAAATCCGCGTTAGAAAAAAAAACTAAGATATTTTTTCCCATCATTTCACTCCCTTCCTTCACCCCTCGCGTCCTCATCATTTCTCTCCTCCCTCCTCCACCCTTGCGTCCTCATCATTTCTCTCCCCCTCCTCCGCTCTTGCATCATCATTTCTCTCCCCCTCCTCCACCCTCGCATCCTTATATAGAGGATTAAGATTTAGGATTTTTGTACACATCATTGCTCTTTCCCGGCGTACTGATGCACAAACGTCTTGGTCGTCTCCCGATCATTTTCAGTGATGGTGCTATGGAGGCACAAAATAGTAGACCAAAACAATATATTTGCATGAACAATACCCGTGGCAAAAATAAGTTCTTGAGCGATTAATGTCCAGTTTTACACCATGACATCAGTGATCAGTGCAATAACAATTATTCAAACAAAAACTGGAACAATATCCAAATAAACTCAGAACTATAACCAAAATAATAGCCCAAATAAAGTGAAACAACAAACCCGAATATCCCAGAACAGTAGAATCACTACCACAGAACAACACCTGAATAAACCGAAACACATTAACCCACCCGGACCATAAATTGAAACCGTTACCGAATTGTAACCCAAAGCAATACACCCATACAAATCGGGACAACAAAAACAGTAAAACATCACTATGCATTCACGTGAACAGCAATCCAAAAAAATACCAAAACAACTGAGACTCCTCCCCCATCGACCCGGAACAATAAAACCAGCGACACGGAACAACATTTGAATAAACCGGAAACACTAACCCCATCCAAACCATAAGCCAAAGCAATACCTGAATTGTAATCCAGGACAATAAACCCGAATAAACAGGAACGATAAAAATAGTAAATCAACACTATCCATTCACGTGAATAGTAATCCAGAAGAAATACCAAAAAATCCCTAAAAATAAACTAAGACTCCTCCCTAGACGTGTTCACCTACGCAAGAGAATAGCCGATGGTGTTTCAGTCGTCTACCTCGCTTTCTCCCCTATGTGGCCAACCAGATCAAGGCTTCAACCACACTGTAGTCACTGAAGCCATTTCTACAGCGTGCTCCATCATGTCAGTCTATAAGCAACCAATGAGAAGAGGCAATATGAAAATAAAAACTGTCACTCGACAAACCTCTTCACTCCACTCCCTATTTCTGTTTCTTTGACCGATTCAAAGAAAAAGAGAAAAATACAAGTCCGTGTAGAGCAATATTTTCTCAGAAAAAACATTGTAGAACCAGTTAGGCCTTGGTTGCAAAAATTTCCCGATGTATGGATATACCACTTATCCTATATCACAGTTCGAAAAGCACATTGGGTTGAACGTCCTATTATCAGATTAGCCATTCACAGGTACTGCATTAAAATAAGCTCTTCGCCAATTACTATTCATTCTTACACCACGACAATTTTGGGGTTTAAACTGCTTGCAAAATTTTAAGTTTGAATTTTTATCAAATAAATCCATGTTTGAGAGAGAATGAAAGAGTGCCGAGTAGAAACTAGATATGATATATAGGTGAAAAAGATGCACAAACTAGACAAGAAATATTTACCTCCTATAGGGTCTACACATTGGTAAAAATTCCATTCGATATCACTATTGATCAAATAGGCCATATAAGAATGAATCCAAATACATATTGCTATAGCGTCCATCACATTATTTTTACTTACTAAAAGGGAAAATATGTGCTTATGAAAAAAATTAATAGGCCGGCCGGTTTACTAAATTTGAAAATTATTTAATGTTTATTACGTGCCTACACAGATCATGGGTAAAGATAGAATTCGTGTTCTCTTTTCCATTTTATTTTCCCGCCTAATAGATGTTGTTTTTCTGTTTATTTCGGCAAAAGACTGACATAGCCGGAGATAGAACCAGTCACGGGCGTGATGCACGCCGTGCTTCCCACGCTAGTACATTTTCTAAAAAAGCAATCGGGTCTATGACTGCGGCCAGCCGGAGCTAGCTAGCTAGCTCACCCACTAACCATGCATGACCGCGGCCAGACATAGCCGGACCTAAGCCGCCGCCGGCGCTCGCCGCTGCTGCATGCCGTCGCTCCCGCTTGCCGCCCGCTGCTGCTGCTTGCTGCCGCTGCCGCTGCCGCTGCTGCTTTTCACCTCTCCTGCTTACTGCCGCTGCTTGCCTCCACTGCCATTTGCCGCCCATTGTTGCTGCTGCTTGCTGCCCGCCGCACGCCGCTGCTACTATTCGGCGCCGCTTCTCCTCCGACGGGGAGCATGGGCCGGCTTGGGAGTAGCAGGAGGGGGCTGGGCGCCGGGCGGTGTACAAAGAGAAGGGAGACAAGCTGACATGTGGACCCTGCCCAGTCATAACGGTCAAATTAACTGTTTACATAATGGCATTGACTTTTTTTGCCACGTGGACCTGACGGGTGGGCCCTTCATGTCATAATCACAATTAAAAATTAATCATTCATTTACTTGTTTTTTTGGAATAGCCAACCAAAACAGTGGTAGCATTTTGAAAAATAAAAAAATAAGTAGTTTTTCATAACCTTAGCCGGTAATATGGTAATTTTTGCTATTTGCTCAACAACATGAAAAATCGTCTTCCTTGCTTTTTTGTTGTTGTAGTTAAACACATAGTACATGATAAAAAGAAAAGCAGGACACACGCGCATGTTGCTGGGGGGGGGGGACTACATTCATGAAGACAAATTCTTTATACCAGTAACTCAAGTAGCCAAATGAGCTTCTCACTCGGGATTGGAAGTCTCCTCATGTTCAGATCCCTTATCAAAGTTCCTCTTCTTATATGTTTATCAACAACTTCGAAAAGCTTTTGCATAATAATGAAATAGCCATCACACATTTATTCAGGAGCCTGAAGTATCAAAACAAAACTTCAGTTAAGGAAGTAGAAGTGCAAAAGAAATGACTAAATGTATGATAAGATAAGACATACCATTTCATGTTGACTAGACACTAAAGTGAACGCAATGGTTCTGAATGAAGCATATCATTCTCTTATAGCATAGGAAAAATACGGAACAGATTTTGTCGTGGAATTGTCACGACAGATGTCCTAGAGCAAGGACTTAGTCGTAGGGCCATCGCACTAGGAAGCTTAAAAGGGTTTAATCGGGACAAAGGACACGAGAGAGTTTTTATACTAGTTTGACCCCTTACGATGAAGGAAAAACCTACGTCTAGTTGGGTTTGGTATTGCTAGGGTTTCGATCTCCAAGAGGCTCAACTCGTCGGTTTGGTTATCGATTTTGCTGTCTCTCGCCCTAAGCCGCCACCGGGTCGTCCCCTTATATACATGGGTTGACGCCTGATGGCCTACAGAGTCCCGGCCGGCTCATAATTGTGTCCGGCTCGGTGACTTTCTTTACATGCCTTTCTTTACAAGTCTTTTCTTACACATGGCGGTTCATAATATCAGGCCTTAAACCGCCTTCAGGCCCTTGGGCCTTCTATAATACTTAATAAACTACAATCTTGGATGTGTACTGGGCTTCTTGCATAACCCGCCATTGGGGCTGATCCGGCCCCTCCTGGGCGGGTCTCAGCTGATAGTAATATCCCCAACATTAGGCCCCAGGTTGACTTTGAACTTTGTTCTTTGTCAATCTTCCATACTTAGCCAAAAAAATCCATCTTCTTATCTTTACTGAAATTCCCTTGTAATCCGCCGTGACGTCATCTCTTGAAAGCGCAAAAGATTTTCATGACGTCATATTCCAACGGATCTTTTATCTTTAATGCTCCCCGAGAATCGAGGCGCCTATATAGCTGGATAACCATTAGAATCGAGGCGCCTATATAGCTGGATAACCATTATTCGGTTCTCCCTTGATTTTCGCGCCGTCTGTTCGCATCCTTCCTTATAAATAGGCTCGCCCCGGCCTTCCTCATTCTTCTCTCTCTCTCTCCCTCTCTCTCTCTCTCTCTCTCTCTCTCTCTCTTCTTCCTCTTGCGTCCCTGCCACTGCTCGAGCTTCGCCGCCGCCGCGCCTCACCTCCGTTGTTGACTCTGGCCGCTGCATCGACCTGAACCGATCCAGAGAACTCGCGGCGACCTCCGCAGTAGACCTGCAACCGTAAGCTTTCTTTCTTTCATGCCTCAGATCTTCATTAGGGTTTCCAAGCTCCTGCGTGTTCTTCGTAGTTCATCATAGTTCTTCATAGTTCTTCTACTGCCTCCTCTTTCTGATCCAAAAGAGATGTATGTTCTTGCAGTAGCTGTTTGGTGCCTCCTTTTGATATTAGCAGACTCCTTTTTCTGGTACAAGAGCTATGTTTAGATCTGATGAACTCATCTGGACTGTATTTTTAGGTCTAGAATTTTTTTCATTTTGAACATCCTATTTGATCTGAAATAATATCAACCATTTTGGGAAACTTGTTTGTCCCAATACTTAGCTGAATCCACTTTCTGAAAGAATCTATAGTCATGGCGGCTTACCGCACCGACTTTCTTTTCCTTATATGTCATTAGCCCTTAGTTAAGCCGCCATTACTCGTTTTGCATCTTCATCCATTAACTGTTAATCTCATCGTTAAACTGAACCAGCATGTTGCTTTTTTCAGTTCCTTGCACATCATGCCGTCCAAAACGCCAACCATTTGTAACTAGGTTCCCTCAGCCATAACTGAGGAACGTTTAAAAGAGTTATTCATCATAGGATTTCTGCCATCAAAAGCCGTCATGTCTTACCGTGCCCCTGACCCGGAAGAAGAACGACCCAATCCAAGAGACGGCGAAGTGATTATTTTTACTGACCACATGAACCGTGGCTTCTCACCGCCCGGCTCAAAGTTCTTTAGAGAGGTCCTTCACTTTTTCAAACTCCATCCTCAAGACATCGGGCCCAATTCCATATCTAATATTTGTAACTTCCAAGTGCTCTGTGAGGTGTATCTTCAGCAAGAGCCGACCGTAGAGCTGTTTAGAGAATACTTTTATCTGAAACGGCAGAACGAGTGCACCAACGACCTTAGCTTAGAGCTTGGAGGCATCTCAATTCAGCGCCGGCAGGGTGCTGTCTTACCTCTCATAGTCTTACCAAGTCACCCAAAGGACTGGAACCAAACTTGGTTCTACTGTCAGGACATATCACCAGCAAACGAGACGCCACTGCCGGGTTACCGCCCCGATTGTCTTGACTCCAAGTTCGCGCTTCCAGATAGACTCACTGTTGCTAAACGCAAGAGATTGATGCCATCCATCAAAAAGATCAATGCTCTGTTAGGGAACGGGTTGACTGGAGTTGATCTGACCCGCTGCTGGATCTCATGGCGGGTTATTCCTTTAAGCCGTCGGTCAAAGTTGATGTATGAATATGGTGGAGGCCCGAACGACTCTCTTTGTCATAGCCCGGTTCAACTAACCGAAGAAGACATTGTCTCAATGTTAAACCTTTTGGTGAATGGGAAATATGAAGACTGCAGTATTGTTGGGTTAAATCCCTTCTGTAAGCTTAACCCAGTGCCAGAAGTAAGGATATTCTGATCTCTTTTCCTTTGTATTTTACCCAGCCGTATTGTTTAACACTGACCTTTCATCTTGTCTTTGCATGTCTGCAGGACAACTCTGACTTTTGGAAAGTGAAATATGACCACGAGGCTGCCAAGAAAACGAAAGCCGCCGCCATGAATGCCAAGAAAACGACCCGGAAGTCGAAGAAGAAAAAGAAGACCACTGCTGAAGATTTGATGAAGCTAGATGACACGTCTGATTCGGAGGTAGCCCTTGATTCCCTTGGCCAATTTTTTAACAATCTTATTGACACTGATCATTACCAGGATGACACTGGGGCCAGTCAGGCCTGGGAAGCAGAGGTAACTATCATTTCCTCTGACTCAGAGCCCTTACCAGGACACAAAGTTCGACGAGTGATCCGTAAAGTAAGGTTTTCTAATCCTTTAGCTCACTTGGATCCCAACTTTCGTTTGAAAAAGCAGCAACATGAAAGCCGCCGTCAAGCTGGGATTGAAGATGAACCAGCTATCGTTCTTCAACAGACCCCTCGGAAATGTGCAAAGAGGTTTACTTATTTCTGTCTTTAACTCTGTTTAATGGATTCTTCTCCTTGTATTTCTTTTAACTCTATTTTATCCTTTCAGGAGGTGTCTCGCTCTTCTGGCGACTCATCGCAGACGCAATTCCCGGCTTTCAAGACTGCTCCCGGGTAATCAGAAATCCTCCTTTTCTTTCGGGTTGTTCAATTGTACCTTTATACTAACAACCGTGCAACATTTTTTCTTAGTGGCCAAGCTAAATCCAAGAAAGCGAAGGCAGCTAAGCCGGCGGAAGACCCGCCGGTGCTGGCATCTGACCCGGCTAGGCCATCTTCTCCATTAACAGATGCTCCAGAAGATCCGCCTGTTGACACCGAAGCAAATCCTCCTGAGCCGTCATTTGACGAGACCACTGTGAATCCTTCCACAATCGGACCGTCAAGCTCAGCTAACCCGCCGTCTTCGTCTGCACCAGATGTTCAGATTACTGGGAGCCGCTTCATTGAACCGGGGAACCCAACCGTGCTGGCTCGGTGTACAGAAAAACAAGAGGCTTTGGAGAGGCAAAAAGTTCGCTTTGATGTTGCCAACTATGACCATCTCGATGCCAATGACATTTTATCCGGCTATCTCAACCATGTACACTCCATCCGCGACTCTGAGATTGAAATGGTCAAACAGCTTCAATTGAAATACGAGGTATGCTTTTTCGGCTTATCTGTATTCCTTCAGCCCCCAAGTCTTCAGATTATGAGGGAACTAGAATGACCTGTAGACTTTAAAATATAGGCCGAGACCTTTACCTTTGAAGTTTTTCTTGACTTTAATAGAACACAACTTCACCTGTAGTCCCCAAGGGCCGGTTCATTTTGATCATAAATGAACCGGTACTTCAAATTGTTTGGTACTGTATTCAAAGGACTTAATATTCCGGTTTAACCTTTGAGAAACTTGCTGAACTGCATACATTAGCCCCCAAGTGCCAAGTGCTGTTACTTTGTAAGGTGTTTGGGACTTAAATATGTCTGTAGAATCATAGAAAGTTGATTTGGCATACATTAGCCCCCAAGTGTCAAGTGGTTTTTTGTAAAGTACTTGAGACTTGAATCGTGATTTTTGAATTGGAAACCAAATCTTGACTCATCTGAATGTTTTGCAGAATGCCTTATCTGAATTGAACTCTCAATTGACTGACGCGAAGACCCGGCTAGCGAGTCAGGAGGCAGAAATTAAATCTGCTAACTCCAAACTGAAAATAAGTCTCTCTGCAACAAAAAATTTAAAGACCAGCTTTGCTGCCAAGGAGAAAACTTGGGAAGAGGAAAAAACGCTTCTGACCCAACGTGCTGATACGGCCGAGACAACTCTGAAAGAGGTTTCCACAGAGTTGAACGGGTTAAAGGGCCGGGTGTCTCAGATGGTAGCCGCTATATTTGGTAAGCCATCTGACCTTAACTTTTGTGTGCTTTTTGCCGATCCGAAGTATAATCCGCCAACTGACTTTGCGTGTAAAATTTATGCAGGCCCTCGAAGCAAAAATCTGAGCCAAGACCCATTGATTAAACTGAAGGCAGTATATACTTTGGTTGAACAATTGTATATTGGCGCACAGCGGGCTCTGGCCGCCATCTCTCCTGCTAATCAAGGACCCAACCGGCTTAGCGACGTCCTGAAGAAACTGTCCATCCTTCGTGCCAGGTTTCAAGAAGTAAAACGCTCCTGCGCGTGAGCTGGAGCTTTGAATGCCCTGACCCGCTCCAAGGCTTGGGTGCCAGACCTAGACCCGGCAGACTTGGCAAGAGGTTATCCCACCGTGAAGGAAGACGGGTCTCCTTTTGATCAGGATGACTTCATGGCTTGCGTGCGCGGAGTCCGGCCTCAGGCAACTACCCTTGGAGATGACACCAATGTTGATAAATACCAGCCGGCTTTTGATAGTGAGAATAAGAAGATGGCCACTCCCTCATACAAGGTAACAGATTTGATCCCACCAGTGAGAGAAGACGCATTTGCCCCGGAAGTTGACCCGGTCGGCCTGATCGACGACGAAGCCGAATTTGTCGCCGTGAATGGTTTTGATTGGTCAAAACCCAACTTCTAGCCAATAGAAGGTGGTGAACCGGTGAGGGAGGAACAATGATCATCTTTAAGGGCTTATAAAGCCTTGTAATAACTTAGTTGTGAAAACACCGTATGTTCTGCTTATGCCATCGCGCATAAAATACTTTTATGTGACTTCTTTGTTTCCTGATGCCAATGTATGCATCGTATTTAATGTTTGTCTCTGCAATGTTTGAACTCTGTTCCTGTAAATACAAAGGAAAGACCGGCTTGGCAGCTTAGAACCAAACGGGTTAAAACACCCAATTTATAGCCAATACGTTTTCCATAATAGGAAATAGAGACAGATATAAATAAAGGGCAAGGGCTGAAACTAACTCTGTAGTTAATGCAGCAGGTAAGTGCGTATAAATAATAACCATACATTGTCCCTTTTGATCCTTAGATCGCCGGTTTAAATAACCCAGGTGATGAATTTGATAATTCAATCTTTATGAGAAGCCAATGCTTTTTTGAATACCAATGACTACTATACCTTGGTAGGTTGCGCCTTTTAATCCGTAAGCCGCCGGTGTGAATGACCCGGGCGGCTGTGTTGTCAAATAGCCAAGCCGGTGAAGAAGACCAGGCTAATTATTTGTAATATTGAAACAACAAAAAACTAAAAGGCAAGCATAATTTAATCCTGTATTCAAAAGGTGGGGGTTTCTGATTCGAATAAGATCAGTAAACCGGACCAAAGGGGTTAAGCTAAGGTTCGAATACGACCATATAGCCCCCAGTGGCTTTGGCGTTGCGCCGATCAAGAGGGTACCGACAGCTATGTTCTCTTTGGTTCGAATACTACCTATGTTTGAACAGGAAGCCCCCAAATGACCTTGAGAGGTTTTTAACGACCCTAATTCGAATACGATCCAAGTCGGACTCAAAAGGGGTTAAGCTATGATTCGAATACGATCAAGAAGCCCCAAGTGAGTTTGGCCTTGAGCCGATCAAGAGGGTCACGACAGCTATGTTCTCTTTGGTTCGAATATGACCTATGTTTGAACAAGAAGCCCCCAAGTGACCATGAGATTGCAGCTAGATTCAGATACGATCATAAGCCGGACCAAAAAGGGTAAACTTGATTCAAATATGATCAGCTCCTTAATAGTCATTTGAAAAATAAGAAATAACAAAGATGCATAATCTTTGAAAAGAAAAGAGACCGATGGTCTTACTTTATTGCTTAACATGGTATATACAATGTTAAAGTATGTACATGATGAGAGCCGGTAGCTCAGGTGTAGTATGGCCAAAGTTGAGCAATGTTCCATGGCCAGCGGGTCTCCTCCTCCGACTTACATGAGTCTGCATGCTCTCGAACATCAATGAGGTAATATGACTCGTTGTTTAAGTTCTTACTGACCACAAAGGGTCCGTCCCAAGGTGGGGATAACTTGTGTGCATCTGATAGATCCTGGATGAGCCGGAGCACCAAGTCGCCTTCCTGAAAAGCCCTGGACTTAACCCGACGGCTGTGATATCGGTGCAGGTCCTGTTGATAAATTGCTGACCGGGCCGCTGCTAAGTCTCTTTCTTCATCCAAAAAGTCAAGCGCATCCTGTCTTGCTTGCTCATTATTAGCTTCAACATAAGCCGCCACACGTGGTGAGTCATGACGGATGTCACTAGGCAACACTACTTCTGCTCCATAAACCATGAAAAAAGGTGTGTAACCTGTCGACCTGTTAGGTGTGGTGTTGATACTCCATAACACCGAGGGTAATTCCTCTACCCAACAACCCAGCGTTCACTGTAAGGGAACCATAAGTCGGGGTCTTATACCTTTCAAAATTTCCTGATTAGTTCTCTCAGCTTGACCATTGGATCGAGGATGAGCTACAGAAGAAACATCAAGCCGGATGTGTTCATGTTAATAAAACTCCTCTATAGCCCCTGGGATAGATTAGTGCCATTGTCAGTGATAATGCTGTGTGGAAAACCAAAACAGAAGATCACCTTTTTCATGAACTGAACCGCTATGGCCGCGTCACACTTACTCACTGGCTCCGCCTCAACCCACTTAGTGAATTTATCAACTGCCACCAAGAGATGTGTCTTTTTATCCTTGGACCTTTTGAAAGGCCCCACCATGTCAAGCCCCTAGACCGCAAACGTCCAAGTGGTTGGGATCATCCGGAGCTCCTGAGCCGGCACATGCGCCCATCGTGCAAACTTTTGACATCCATCACATCTACTGACCAGATCTTCTGCATCAGCGTGAGCCGTCAACCAGTAAAAGCCGTGACGAAAAGCCTTGGCCACCAGAGATTTGGACCCGACGTGATGACCACAATCGCCTTCATGGATCTCACGAAGTATTGCTTGACCTTCTTCGGGGGAAACGCACCGCTGATATGCTCCAGAGACACTGTGATGGTATAATTCTCCATCTGAAATCGACATTGACTTAGACCGCCGGGTTATCTGTCGAGCCAGAGTCTCATCTGCTAGCAACTCTCCCTGGGCCATGTAAGCCAAAAACGGTACTGTCCAATCTGGGATGACATGAAGAGCCGCCACCAACTACGCCTCCGGGTCAGAAACAGCTAAATCTTCTTCTATGGGCAACTTGAGAGAGGGGTTATGCAAACATCCAAAAAGGTGTTAGGTGGCACCGGCTTATGCTGAGACCCCAACCGGCTTAAGGCATCAGCCGCTTCATTCTTTCGACGGTCAATGTGCTCCACCTGATAACCTTTAAAATGTCCTGCAACGGCATCAACCTCCCGGCGATAAGCCGCCATGAGAGGGTCCTTGGAATCCCACTTGCCAGATACCTGTTGAGCCACTAGATCTGAGTCGCCAAGACATCTGACCCGGCTCAAACTCATCTCTTTCGCCACTCGAAGACCATGGAGCAAGGCTTCATACTCTGCTACGTTGTTAGTGCAAGGAAACATCAACCGTAACACATAACAAAATTTATCACCTCGCGAGGAAGTTAACACAACTCCAGCCCCCGAGCCTTCCGACTATCTGGACCCATCAAAATAAATAGTTCAATACATGTTGTCTGGTTTCTCTTCTGGCATCTGCATCTCTGTCCAGTCATTGATGAAGTCAACCAGTGCTTGAGATTTGATCGCAGTACGCGGCACATACTTCAACCCATGAGACCCGAGCTCAATTGCCCACTTGGCGACTCGCCCAGTGGCTTCTCTGTTTTGAATGATGTCTCCCAAAGGAGCAGAGCTGACCATAGTGATCGGGTGACCCTGGAAATAATGTTTAAGCTTCCGGCTTGCCATGAATACCCCATATACGAGTTTCTGCCAATGCGGATATCGTTGCTTGGATTGAATCAATACTTCACTAACGTAGTAAACCGGCCGTTGAACCGGATGTTCCTTGCCAGCCTCCTTGCGCTCCACCACAATAGCCACACTAACAACCCGTGAGTTGGCGGCCACATATAATAACGGCGGCTCTTTTTCAACCAGAGCAGCAAGAACCAGCGGCTCAGCAAGCTGTGCTTTTAGATCCTCAAAAGTAGTATTTGCAGCATCACTCCAAATAAAAGCATCTATTTTCTTCATCATCTGATACAAAGGCATTGCCTTCTCCCCTAACCGGCTTATGAACCGGCTCAAGGCAGCAACACGACCCGCTAGCCGCTGAACGTCATTGATGCACGTTGGCTTGGCTAAAGACGTAATTGCCTTGATTTTCTCCGGGTTAACTTCAATACCTCGGTTGGACACCAAAAAACCCAATAGCTTCCCAGCTGGGACTCCAAAAACATACTTGGCCGGGTTAAGCATCATTTTGTAGATCCGGAGATTATCAAAAGTCTCTTTCAGATCTGTGACCAAGGTTCCCTCCTTCCTGGACTTTACCACTATATCATCCACGTAAGCATGAACATTGCGCCTGATTTGATCGTGAAGACAATTCTGCACACAAGTTGGTAAGTCGCCTGGGCACTTTTAAGCCCAAAAGGCATAGACACATAGCAAAAAGCTCCAAAAGGAGTAATAAAAGCTGTCTTCTCCTGATCCTTGACCGCCATCTTAATCTGATGATAACCGGAATAAGCATCCAAAAAACTCAAATGTGCGCAACCCGCCGTAGCATCAATGATCTGATCAATACGGGGGAGAGCAAAAGGATCAGCCGGACAAGCCTTGTTCAGATCGGTGTAATCTACACACATACGCCAGGTGCCATTCTTTTTGAGCACGAGCACCGGGTTAGCTAACCACTCTGGGTGAAAGACCTCCGCAATGAACCCGGCTGCCAAGAGCCGGGCCACCTCTTCTCCAATGGCCTTGCGCCTTTCTTCATTGAACCGTCGGAGAAACTGTCTGATAGGTTTGAACTTTGGATCTATATTAAGAGTGTGCTCAGCGAGTTCCCTCGGGACACCCGGCATGTCTGAAGGTTGCCATGCAAAGATGTCCCGGTTCTCACGGATGAACTCGATGAGCGCACTTTCGTATTTCGGATCCAAGTTTGCGCTGATGATGAACTGTTTGGATGAGTCGCCAGGCACAAAGTCAACCATCTTAGTGTCATCAGCTAATTTGAATTTTAACACCGGCTCATGCTCTGTTGTTGGTTTCTTTAATGTCGTCATGTCTGCCGGGTCAACATGATCCTTGTAAAATTTTAACTCCTCTGTTGCACAAACAGACTCAGCATAGGCAGCATCACCTTCTTCACACTCCAAGGCTATCTTCCGGCTCCCATGTACTGTAATGGTGCCCTTATGACCCGACATTTTGAGCTGTAAATACACGTAACACGGTCGAGCCATGAACTTGGCATAAGCCGGCCGCCCAAACAGAGCATGATATGGGCTCTTGATCTTAACCACCTCAAAGGTTAATTTTTCTGCTCTGGAGTCATACTCATCCCCAAAGGCTACTTCCAGCTCAATCTTACCAACTGGCTATGCTGATTTACCAGGTACCACACGTGAAAAACAGTGTTGGATTGTTTAAGATTTTTATCAATCAATCCCATCCGGTGGAACGTCTCATAGTAGAGGATGTTGATGCTGCTGCCTCCATCCATGAGCACCTTAGTGAACTTGTATCCACCAACCTGAGGTGCCACCACCAAGGCCAAGTGACCCGGATTATCAACCCGGGGCGGGCGATCCTCTCTGCTCCACACAATAGGTTGTTCTGACCAACGTAGATAACGTGGAACCGCCGGCTCAACGGCATTGACGACCCTCTTGTGAAGCTTCTTGTCCCTCTTACATAAACTAGTGGTAAATACATGGTATTGCCCACTACTCAGCTGCTTCGGGTTGCTCTGATAACCGGTTTGCTGCTGTTGATTACCTTGGCCGGGTTGTTGATTATATCCTCCTTGGTGACCAAGATAGCCCTGACCGTGGAAACCTCCTCCGCCTGAACCGGCGCCCGGGCCATGAAAACCGCCTCCTCCTGAACCGCCACCTGGGCCGTGACCTCCATCAACGTGTTTGAATTTTTAAACGCTTTCATGATCGTACAACCTTTCCACGGGTGGGTGGCTGGCTTCTCCCGGGTGCTGTGCTTTGGACAAGGTTCATTTAACAATTGCTCAAGGGTGGGACCTGACCCGCCCGATCGAGGGGGCTGTCTGCCCTTGCACCGTTGATTACCACCCTGTGCATTAGTGTTAGCAACAAAATCATCAGCCTTATGTTTATTACCTCCCTGATTCGCCAGGTTATGCTGGTGACCCTTGCCATTGCCGTTCTTCTTTCCCTTCGTTGCCTTTTCTTCGTTAGACACCGGGTCCTTGGTAGTATCAGAATCAGCGTACTTGACGAGAGCCGCCATCAACGTTCCCATGTCATTACATCACGCTTGAGCAGCCCCAGCTTCTGCTTCAGAGGTTCAAAACAGCAATTTTTCTCAGACATTAAAACTGCTGAGCCGGCATCCATCTTATTAGATGAATGTATTATCTCCTTGACTCGGTGCACCCAATGGGTTGTGGATTCACCATCCTCTTGCTTGTAATTGGTCAGGTCCACAATCGACATAGGCTGTTTACACGTGTCCTTAAAGTTCTGGATGAACCGGGCTTTCAACTCCGCCCATGAACCGATAGAATTGGGTGGCAATCCCTTTAACCAAGTACGAGTTGTTCCATCTAACGTCATGGTGAAATACTTGGCCATTGCAACATCGCTGACCTCCAACAATTCTATAGCCATCTCGAACTCTCAATCCAAGCCCCCGACTATAGGTCAGCCGTGTAATTAGGCACTTTACGAGGCCCCTTGAAGTCCTTTGGCAAACGCTCATTGCGTATGGCCGGCACCAAGCAAGGAATGCCTCCGGTTCTTGTGGCCACTCCCGCCTCAACCGAGGTTGCTGGATAAGCCGGAAAGGTTTGATGAGCTGCTTGATCTGCTGCCATTTGAGCTGCTCGTTCCACCTCTTGAGGAATCCTCTCCTAATCCGCCAAGTTAAGGGCTCCAGCCCGCACCGGCTCATGCATGTATGGCCGGTTGTGGCGTTGAGCATTGCTTGACATATCTGTGGACTCCATATGCCTACTATAACTCGGGCTCCGGCTTGGGTGAGGAGTTGAGTGGATCCTGTCTCGACTGTAGGAGTACGCATCCTGCAGCGCCAGAGCCGTTTGAATAAGTTCTCCGACCCTCCGTGTTTCAATTGTTGCTGGTGAGTCGCCTTCCATTGGGAGAGCCGCCAAGCGAGTCGACGTTGCGATGAGGTTTTCCAAAGGGTTGGAGAAGTGACCTGGCGGTGTTGGCACGTAATGAGGTGGAGCGGTAATTATACGAGGTGGCTTTGTGGCACGTGGCTGAACCGGTGTGCCGAGTGTCGTGATCCGGTTTGCCTCCAGCGGGTTTCTCCCCCGGCCCCGGGTGTATGGAATAGGTTCCTCGGATCAAGCGTCAGAGGTAGACGTGATTGAGTTTTCTGATGCCTCCTCCTCATGACTTCATTTGATGCGTTAAGGTCCACCGAGGCCGGAAAGTCTCCGCTTGAAGTTGGTGAGCACGAGCATCCAAAGCCGGTCGTTCTGCCGCCATCCGGGTTTCCTCCGCGGCTAGATTTTCCTTAGCTTGCACCATCTCCTCACGCACGCGTGCCACCTCTGTGTCGTGCTGGGCTTTATCCGCCGGCTCTACCACGACAGTTAACAGAGTTGTCAGTTTATCCATGAGATCCATTAGAATCTGAGCCGGGGGGCGTGCGGGGTCTCCTGGCCCGACTGCAGCCGACCCGGTAGCCGCTGCTGCCGCTGCGGTAGAATTCAGCCCGGGCTGTGTCCCTACCATGAAGACTCCGGCCCAATTCAGCGGCTCCAGGGGGTCCGGAATACTGCTGCCATCAGAACAGCCCCCGGGCATGCCGTCTTGTAGCTGGTACAAAGAGTTTGTCTCGCCCGTTGATGATGCAGTGTCAGAACAGACGGCCGTCTCACCGCCCTCCACCGATCCTTCAGAGTATTCACCGCCGTGGATGCAGCCTACGAAGGCATGCTTCACGACAGATTGAACATGGGCGATCCTTGAACGCTGAGCCGTTTCGGTGAGTTTGGTGTGGACGTCCGGCTCAGGGCCCGAATCGTCGATCCGGCCGATGAAAACGTGAATTCCGCCAAAGGGGACCCGGTACCCGTACTTGATTGAGCCGGCCTCGGGGCCCCAGCCTTCGTCGTCGATGTAGAGCTTTCCGCGACGACTCTTGGTCATCCGGCCCACAGCGTATCCCTTGAGCCCTTCGAAGCTGCCCTTCAAGAACTCAAATCCACTGTGCGCTGGCCCCCCGGTGGGCGCCAACTGTCGTGGAATTGTCACGGCATATGTCCTAGAGCAAGGACTTAGTCGTCGGGCCATCGCACTAGGAAGCTTAAAGGGGTTTAATCGGGACAAAGGA
Source organism: Triticum urartu (assembly GCF_003073215.2). Taxonomy (NCBI): domain Eukaryota; kingdom Viridiplantae; phylum Streptophyta; class Magnoliopsida; order Poales; family Poaceae; genus Triticum; species Triticum urartu. The sequence goes on from NC_053024.1 coordinate 495,374,115, forward strand.
CACGAGAGAGTTTTTATACTAGTTCAGCCCCTTACGATGAACGAAAAAGCCTACGTCTAGTTGGGTTTGGTATTGCTAGGGTTTCGATCTCCAAGAGGCTCAACTCGCCGGCTTGGTTATCGATTTTGTTGTCTCTCGCCCTAAGCCGCCACCGGGTCGTCCCCTTATATACATGGGTTGATGCCTGGTGGCCTACAGAGTCCCGGCCGGCTCATAATCGTGTCTGGCTCGGTGACCTTCTTTACATGCCTTTCTTTACAAGTCTTTCCTTACATATGGCGGTTCATAATATCAGGCCTTAAACCGCCTTCAGGCCCTTGGGCCTTCTATAATACTTAATAAACTACAATCTTGGATGTTTACTGGGCTTCTTGCGTAACCCGCCATTGGGGCTGATCCGGCCCCTCCTGGGCGGGTCTCAGCTGATAGTAATATCCCCAACAGATTTCATTCTCTTGTTCAGACCGTGATCAATCAATTACATACCGCACGACTAGTGGCGGAGCTTCATTGGGCCAAAGGGGGCCATTGCCCCCCTTATCTATGAAAACTCTTAGTGCTTGTAGTCACGTATTCCTTGTAGTGTTACGCCTCCTGCAACTCTTCACGGTCGCGCTTCTGCACTCCCGTTGGCACCTTCTCCTGCAAGGGGCAAGTCAATATAAAATCTTTCATGTCGATTCTCTAGGCCGAAATACATACATGCATACAATAATATGATTGTTGGGAACGTAGCATGCAATTTCAAAAAAAATCCTACGCTCACGCAAGATCTATCTACAAGATACATAGCAACGAGAGGGGGAGAGTGTGTCCACGTACCCTCGTAGACCAAAAGTGGAAGCGTTTGACAACGCGGTTGATGTAGTCAAATTTCTTCTCGTTCCGACCGATCAAGCACCGAACGTACGGCACCTCCGAGTTCTGCACACGTTCAGCTCGATGACATCCCTCAAACTCTTGATCCAGCAAAGTTTCAAGGGAGAGTTTCGTCAGCACGACGGCGTGGTGACGGTGATGGTGAAGTGATCCGCGCAGGGCTTCGCCTAAGCACTACGTGAATATGACCGGAGGCGTAAACTGTGGAGGGGGGCGCCGCACATGGCTAACAATGTTTTTTGTTCTAGCGGTGCCCCCCTCATATATATAGGTTGGAGGGGAGGAGAGGCAGTTGACGAAGACATGCACCTAGGGTAGGGTCATAGTCCTGACCTAGACACCCTCCCCAAGGACACTGCATAAAAGTCTTAAGCATTCGAGGGATACCATCATTCACTCGACCGTAAACACTCCACTCGGAAGACTCAAGTTCACTCGACAAAGGATTGAACACTCGACCATGACAAGAATCACTCGACGGCTAGAAGATCTACAGTCACTCTGAATGGCAACGGTCCGGCGTTACCTTATAGACATAAAAGTCATTCATGTATCTTTATTGCTGACGTTATCAGTAAAGTCCATCTTTATGTACCTTAAACCCTGTGTAATTGAGGACGGGAGGGGTCCGGCGCACTCTATATAAGTCAACCCCTCCTATGGCACAAGGGTTCTCACCCCCTGTAACTTCAGCATATTCCAATCGACCAAAGCCTCCGGGCACCGAGACGTAGGGCTGTTACTTCCTCCGCAAAGGGCCTGAACTCATACATCCTACGTGCACAATCTCACCATAGCTAGGATCTTGCCTCTACCTTCTTACCCCCCTACTTTACTGTCAGACTTAGAACCACGACAGTTGGCGCCCACCATGGGGCCGGCGTCTGAGCGACTTTCCGATGAGGTTGCAATTTTCTCCGACTCTTTTCATCATGGTTTCCGGCGGAGGTCTGGCTGAGGGCCGCGAGATCCGTCTCAGCGCGCTCGTCTTCATCGCCGACAACTCGGCCTGGCTTCAGGAAGCTCCTCTCGACGTCGAGGCGCTTCCTGTCCATGGAGCGATGCACTTCTGTGCGTGCGTTCGCGGCGTCCTGCTGCGACAGCCGTCGACCCTATATAGGTTGGCTCCCGCGGTGTCCTCGCTCACCGCTATACACCGGCAAGCGATCCGGTCGGTCGCGGATTCAGCGGTGGGTGAAGCATGTGGTGGCACGTCAGTCGGCCACCCCCCAAGTCACGACAATTGAGCCCGACGAATCTCTCTATGGCCTGTTCAACCTGTCGATTGGCTCCATCGAGACCTCATCCGAGTGCGACAGCAGCGACCCGGCGGCAGAAGTCCTGATGGTCGACACGCCCCGCAGCCTGCCTGGCATGCGTCGCAATGGCGGCAATGCAGGCGGCGGCGAGCCGTCGCGTATTCATGAAGAGTATCATCCTGAAACTCTCTCTTCGCAGCAGAGGGAGGAACTTCACCACCGCAATATGGAGGCCCTGCACACGCCCGTTGTTGGAGAGACCTCTGAAGCTCGGGCCTTGGAGGCAGTGCGTTTAGCCACTTTGTCTGAGCGCACTTGACTGGAGAATCTTCAGTGTTCACTCGACGAGCCCGCTCAGCGGCAAATCCCTGAGTCTAGTCGATGACAGCGGCAATTATTTCCACCAGAACCGCATGTATACCGCACTCCGATTTAGAATCTTACTACTGTAGCTCGTATAGCAGAATCCATTCAGCCGTCCCAGTCGGAAGCTGGAAGAGGTTTAATGCAGATCAGGGCGCTGCTCTGAGCAGCAGGAGAGCAGAACACAGCGGTTTCCCAGTCGCGCAATAGAATCCATAGCAGATATGTGGTGGCTGATACCGTCCAGTCTGCCCATAGACCAAGATTGCCTCCGCGGCGTGAGGGACGCGGGCATCGTCAAGGGCAGTATTTGGGTCGGAACAATGAGCAACAAGATCGTCGGCTTGACCGTGATGACCGCCGTCGAGTGCCTACGCCCCCTCCGAGGGGCGAATCATACGTGCCCCGGCATTATGATGATAGGCGCCCGTACAATGAAGAGCAGAGAAGGCTGGTCGATCCAAGGGAGCCAGGGTTTGACACAAGGTCAATATTGGTGGAAGGTCTAGCCGACAGGAACCGAGCACAGAGAGAAGGGCATGACAGAGATCGCCTGACTGTAAACAGGGTCCACGTTTCTGGTCCCTAGTGTTTTAGCAGAGCTATCAGAGCTGCAGAGATCCCTCCCAACTTTAGGTTGGCGACTGGAGTCAGTAACTTCACTAGAGAATCAAAGCCTGACACTTGGCTTGAGGATTACCGAGTGGTTGTGCAGATCGGTGGAGGAAATGATGAAGTTCCCATGAAGCATCTTCCCCTGATGCTTGAAGGGTCAGCCAGAGCTTCATTGAATCAGTTAGCTCCAGACAGTACTTTCATCTAGGAAGAGTTGGCCCGAGTGTTTGTTAGAACGTTTGAGGGCACGTGCAAATAGCCCGCAGGATTGACCGAATTGCAGCAATGCATGCAAAAGCCGAATGAAACTTTGAGAGATTACATTCAGAGATGGACCACTTTACACCACACTGTAGAGAATGTGTCCCATCATCAAGCAATGTGCGCCTTCAAGGAGGGCGTTCGGTACCGGGAGCTCAACCTAAAATTCGGTCGGACAGGAGACATGTCTCTGACTCGAATGAAGGAGATAGCCACTCGGTATGCCAATGGCGAAGAAGAAGATCGACTCTGTAGTGGCAAGAGTAAACCGGTCGGCCAGGACACCGAAGGAGGAAATTTCAATCAGAAGTAGAAGTGCAAGGCAGAGCCTGCAGCACCTGGAGAAGTTGCAGTGGCAAACCAAGGGAAGGCTAAAGGAAAGCCTAAAGGGCCCTGGACTCCTAAGAAGGTGAAAGATGCAGCCGGTAACGATGTGTTGGATTTACCATGTCACATTCACATCAAGAAGGATGAAGAGGGAAATCTCATCTATCCTAAGCATACCACTCGGCAGTGCCGAGTCCTTATACAGCAGTTCAGAGAAAAGCAACCCAGTGAGAAGGAAAAAGAGTCTGATAAAGACGAGGACAAAGAAGAGGATGGTGATGGTTTTCCCAATATTAACTCCACTTTAGTAATTTTTGCTGATGTTGAAAGCAAAAATCGACTGAAAGTCATCAACAGAGAAGTGAACATGGTCGCTCTGGCGACACCGACGTATCTGAAGTGGTCAAAGACCCCCATTACATTTGACCAGTCAGATCACCCGCCGCATGTTGCCACCCCTGGGAGGCAAGCATTGGTGGTCGACCCGGTCATTGGAGGCACCCGATTGACCAAAGTTTTGATGGATGGTGGCAGCGGATTGAACATCTCGTATGCTGAGACCCTCCGTGGGATGGGCATTCCGATGTCCAAGCTCAGTGAGAGTAACATGCGGTTTCACGGAGTTATACCAGGGAAGAAGGCAGATTCACTTGGCCAGATCACCCTTGACGTGGCTTTCGGTGATTCGAAGAATTATCGGAAGGAAAAGTTGACGTTTGAAGTCGTGGATTTTCACAGTGCCTATCATGCTATCTTGGGAAGGACTGTGTATGCCTGTTTCGTGGCTCGACCATGTTATGTGTATCTCAAGCTCAAGATGCATGGCCCTAGAGGCATGACTACAGTCACTGGTAATCAGCAGCGAGCGGAAGAGTGCTTCTAGAAGGGCTCAAAGATTGCCGATGAACATATGGCAACAATTGAAATGGAGGAATACAAGAAGACGACAGATCCGAGTGATTTGTTGAGAGCTAAGAAGCATGCTTCAGAGTCTGCATTTAAGTCGACTGGTGAAACAAAGTCAGTTCATATTCACCCGACTGATCCCAATGCTGCTCCGACTCATATATCAATAACACTCAACAGCAAATAGGAAGAAGTGCTCATCCAGTTCCTCCATGAGAACTGGGACATCTTTGCATGGAAACCTTCTGACATGCTAGCTGTACCCAGCGATTTGGCTGACGACCATTTGCGAGTCGACCCAAAAGTTAAACCTGTGAAAGAGTATCTCCGTCAGTCCGCCATGGAAAAGCGAAAGGCGATTGGCGAAGAAGTGGCTCGGCTTTTGGCAGCCGAGTTCATCCGAGAGATTTACCACTCCGAGTGGCTCGCTAATGTCGTCATGGTTCCCAAGAAAGATGATTCACTCCATATGTGCGTTGACTTCAAGCACATCAATCGGGCCTGCCCGAAGGATCATTGTCGGTGTCAAAACCGGCGGATCTCGGGTAGGGGGTCCCGAACTGTGCGTCTAAGGCGGATGGTAACAGGAGGCAGGGGACATGATGTTTTACCCAGGTTCGGGCCCTCTTGATGGAGGTAAAACCCTACGTCCTGCTTGATTATACTTGATAATATGGGTATTACAAGAGTTGATCTACCACGAGATCGGAGAGGCTAAACCCTAAAAGCTAGCCTATGGTATGATTGTATGTTGTCCTACGGACTAAAACCCTCCAGTTTATATAGACACCGGAGGGGGTAGGGTTACACAAGGTCGGTTACAAAGGAGGAGATATACATATCCGTATTGCCTAGCTTGCCTTCCACGCCAAGTAGAGTCCCATCCGGACACGGGACGAAGTCTTCAATCTTGTATCTTCATAGTCCAACAGTCCGGCCAAAGGATATAGTCCGGCTGTCCGGAGACCCCCTAATCCAGGACTCCCTCAGTAGCCCCTGAACCAGGCTTCAATGACGATGAGTCCGGCACGCAGTGTTGTCTTCGGCATTGCAAGTCGGGTTCCTCCTCCGAATACACCACAAATGAGTTTGAATACAAGGACTGTGTCCGACCCTGCAAAATAAGTTCCACATACCACCATAAAGAGAGAGAGAGAGTGTAATATTTCCACAAATCCAATCTGCTGACACGTTTTGGCAGCATAACATCACGCCACGGCCCGGTAATTATGTGAACCATTTTTCTTCAACCAGCCCCCGCACATAACGCGAGGCGGTTTCTCGACACGTCTTGTCAAAGCAGAGATCGTGTTCCCCTTATTACGGGATTCTCATCAATACGGACGTGGGTAACCCAACCGCGCCTAGGACTCCTAGATTTTAGGCAAGTGCCAAACGGCCATGAGGAGGACGCTTGATATTCACCCTCTTTATAAAGGGACAAGGCCTTTACTTCTTCCCTCCCGTGCTCAATCGAATCCTTCCCCAGCCTCGAGTTCTAACACCCAAAGCCCAGGTCAGGTGCTTCGGACCTTCAATCATGTTCGGATCCAACTTTCAAGGCCGGTGGATGCCTTCCTCCGTCACGGAGGAGGATATCAAGAAGTTGAGGGAGGCCAGATACCTGACCGCCGAAATTTCGCATAGGCTGCCCGCCAGAGGGTAGGTCATCCCTACTCCCGAACCCAAGAAGAGCATTGTGTTCGTCTCCCACTTCCTCCGAGGACTAGGCCTCGCTCTGGATCCCTTTGCCAGGGGTCTCATGTTCTATTACTGGCTGGATTTTCATGATCTGGCCCCGGACTCCCTTCTCCAGATCTCGTCATTTATTGTCGTCTGTGAGGCCTTCCTCCGCATTACCCCTCACTTCGGTTGTGGCTCAAGACCTTCGATGTGAAGCCGAAGACGGTCGAGGGACAGTACGCAGCGTGCGGAGGTGCTTTAATAAGCAAAATTGCCAATGCTCCATGGCCAAAGGGTTCCTTTCCAGAGGTGTCCGGATTATGGCAACAGGAGTGGTTTTACGTCACAGCTCCCCGAAGTGCCAAGTGGGTAGCTGCCCCCACCTTTCGCTCGGGCCCTCCACCACAACTGATGTCGTGGATCAGCAGGGGGCTGAGCCGGGGCCCAGCCAAGGACGTGCCCATACTGCAGAGCCGCATCCGAGATCTCTTCGAGGGAGATTTCAGTCTGATTATGGTAATGCAAGTCATGCTGGTTCGTCAAGTCCAGCCTTGCAAACGCCGGCCCCTCCGTATGTGGGAATTCAACCCGGAAGGACCGTGCACTATTCAGAATTTCCTCGGCCTAACGCACGAGGAGATGTACAAATCGTTCTTCGGACCCCAAATAGAGTGTCCGGACACCACCGAGGACATGGGCCTAAGCAGCAACCGCACCGCTGCCCAAGTAAGTAATCCCATGGCCGAACACACTGTCCTTTTATTTATCATGACGTCATCCTGAAAAAACGCTCTTTGATCAGGACTGGATAACAACGGCGAAGATGATCCGGTGTTCGACCCCCCTTCCTGAAGGCTTGGACAATCCGGTGCTGGTAAAGATGCTCGAGCCAGCGCCTTGTCTGGTGCCCTCGAAGGAAGATGAAGGGGGGAATAAAGAGGGCGAAAGAGGGCCTCCATCGCTACCTGTTCCCACCAAGGGAATGAGCGCCTCCGCGAGGGAGGATAACCGAGAGGAAGAGTCTGACACTCTCTCTCCTCGGGGAAGGAAAAGGACCACCTCCGAAGATCCGGAAATCAAGGTTTCCAAACGGGAGAAGAAATCTCCGCCAGAGGGTCCTGCCTCGGAGGGTGTTCTTGCCGCACAATGTCTGCGCGGGGATTAGCCCTCTAACGAGCTGTAAGTAATCAAAAGGTATTTAATAATGAAGATATCCTACCTTACTTCTAAGGAAAATAACCGAAGTATTTATCTTATAGTTTGGATCTTAGCCCTTCTCAGCTGAACTCGTCTTCGGGGGATCTTCTTCCAGAGATGATGGAGAGCGAAATGCCCCCCCCGGACTCCCCGGCTCAAGAAGCGGGCGACCTTGAAGTGTCGTCGTGGAGGGTCTCTCCGGATCCAGCGAGGCCAGAAGATAATCCTATGGCCACCCGAAGTCCCCAGTATCCGGTTCTTGAAGAGAGCAACCAAAAGAGTCTGGCACCGTCTGTGCGCGGTCGGATGTACGGAGGGATCTGCTGGAGAAGGCGGTTATCTCAGAAGAGCACCCCTCATTTGATGGGTACGGTGATTGAAAGGATTTCGTCCGCCAAAAGCGGGTTGCATGAAGCCTTTATGAGTCTACTGACGGGTTTTGAGGTACGTGAAATGATGTATATTTTTGAAAAGTATCGCACATTTTTAGATGTGCCCTGTGTAGATAGTAGCCCCTGAGACTCTGGTTGTCGTCGAAAATGGAGGCAAACAGAGGATCGTAGTCCCAGGTAATAACCAAACTGCCTTTATGTGCAGGTGATGGAGGCTCCGGTGGCTAGCCGGACTATTGGGTATGCCGAAATAAAGCGGCAGCTGGATGCGGCAAATGCCGACATCGTTCTTGTCAATGAGCGGCTTGACAAGGCACAGGGTAAGTGGCCTTTCTGGTGAGCGTCACATAATAATAGCAGCATGATGCCAGTATCTTTAATATGTTGTGACTGCAGATGGAGCCACCAGCATGGAGACCCTTCGGGCGGAGCTTGCCCGAGCCAAGGAGCAAGCAAGGAGTAGTAATGCGGCCGCTTTAAAGGAGGCCGAAGAGTTAAGAGCCGAAAAGGCCGTGCATTGCAAGAGCAAAGAAAAAATGGCCAAGATGGCCGTAAAGTTAAAAGACACTGCCGACCATTGCCAGCTTCTTGAAGAAGAAAACCGGGCGAAGGCGACGGACCTGGAAAAGGCCACGATAGCGACCAAAGACACCCGCTCTGTGATGAGAGCGAAGAAGGAGGAGCTGCGTCAAACCGGGGATATTGCGGCTGGGAAACCCTTCATGCTGCGGAGGAAGTTTGGAGATCCTCAGTATGCCCCTCTGGATCGCCTGTGGAGTTCAGCAGACGCATATCTGGATTTGACGGCGAGTGCTGTTGATGCGGCCGAATACTTCCGAGATCAAACAGATCGTGAAGTGGACAAGCTATTCTGGTCACAATTTAACATTCCAGAGTGTCCGCTTCAATTGACTGATCGGCTTGCCGAATGGGCCGAGCTGAACAGATTGTCCGGACTCGCCATGAGGTCTGTTGTGGATCATTTGTGGCCGGAAAGGCCAAAGCCGAACAACTATTTTAGTTTGGTCCAGCAGTTCCTTGATGCGGTGTCGCACATTAATGCGATGAAGAGGTTGGCGTGCATAGAAGGCTCGCGGATGGCCCTTGCCCATGTCAAAACATACTGGGCGGAGATGGACGCCAGCACAGTTGCGGCGCAGGGTTCGGCCATAGGCCGAGTGGCTGCCGAGCACTATTTTGAAGAAGTTATTGAAGGCGCTCGTTCGATAGAGGCCCAGTGCTCGAAGAATATTATGTTTGAATGACATGTATTCCCATTGTAAAAACAATGTTTTATTAAGTTTATCAAGGCTGTATTTATACTTTTGCCCGAAAGTATTATGATGCCTCCTGTGCAGCCGTTTATGTATATATGTATATAACCTGAAAGATTGCAGTCGTCAGCTTCAGCCCCCACTCATATAATGCGGGGGTGTTCGCAGAAAACGCATGTTCACACTTGATCCAACGTCTTGGTCCATTAAGGAGGTGATAGCGCAGCGAACTAGGCAACCGGACTATAATGCTTTAACACTTTCACTTAGCCAGAGGAGTTTGACAGTGGGGCTACTATATAGCCCCTGGTGGCTCCGCACTCCTCGGAATTCGGGGTGCGTACATGCCTGGCTGGGAAACGGCCCTTCGTTAAGGCGGAGGAATCCCGAAGATTCCGGTAGGTCATCGAGTGGTTGACCAGTCTCACGCTATATCATGACAGTCAGTTTTCGGCTTTCTCTACTGAGGTGCTCGTCCGGATGAACCAGGGCACAATCGCAATAGTTCTCCTGGTGCCGCCTTAGCCGATATAGCGGAACGTAAGGCAGCAAAACACAGGAGTTGGGCAAACCCAACATTTGACCAAAGACATGATTCGGAGCTGATGCATATAAGGCCAAACTCGCGACGCCGAACACTTCCTAAGGTATTCGGTCTTTATGGTGTAAACCGGGCCTAAACAGTGCCCTTTGTAATAAGCCCCTGGTGTCCGGGTACGTGCAATATTCTGACGTGGCGATATGCCAATACGTCAGCATCCTTCTCCATTGTACTGAGAATCCGGGGGATGTGTATCAACAAGAGACAGTGAAAAAGGTTTACGCAGGGTCTTAATCTAAAAAGAATCCTTGGAACAAGTCCCTGCTGCACGTCTGCGTCTGTGTCTTTTTTGTGCCGTATCCTGGACGAGCGTAGCACGATGGTCATCTGTAAAAGAGAGGAACTTTAGTTGAAAAGTTGTCGTGCAAAAAGGTAGGTTGTACTAAAGAAAATATGTACAGTTCAAGATGAGTGAAGTTGAGCCTAATTGCCACTTGTTTGTGCGCGTTGAGCCCCTTATATTGTAATAGGGGTATAGCCATCAAACCTGTAGCGATTACATGTAACTGTGCCGGACTCGTCCAACTGTGTCCGTGGTCTTAACGACCTGTCAGGTGCTTTAGTTAGTGAGGCCGTTTAGTGTGCGGCTGCCGAGGCAGCCGCACGGTCTTCCACGCACAAGGAGCACTCAATATTTCCATTTACTGTAATGATGCCGCGTGGACCGGGCATCTTAAGCATGAGGGATGTGTAATGCGGTATTGCTTTAAAGCGAGCGAAAGCTTCGCGTCCGAGTAGTGCTTGATAGCCGCTTTGGAACGGAGCGATGTGGAAGGTTAATTTTTCACTACGGAAGTTATCGGGGAAGCCGAATATAACCTCTAGTAGCAGGTAGCCCATGCAATGGGCTTCTGGGCATGGCGTTACTCCTTTAAAGGTAGTGTTGCTATGGCTGATTTTTGCTGGGTCTATCCCCATGTTGCGGACTGTGTCCTGATATATCAGGTTTAAACTGCTGCCGCCGTCCATCAGGACTCATGTGAAGTGGTATCTGTCAATTATTGGGTCTAATACCAAGGCAGCCCATCCTGCACGCCGGACACTTGCTGAGTAATCCTGATGGTCAAAAGTGATCGGTTGGGACGACCAGTGGCAGAACTCCGCGGTGATAGGCCCTGGGGCATGTGTCTCTGGGAGTGCCGCTTTGTTTTTCCCCTTTATCACGTATAACACGTTGACTGTTTTGACTTCTGGTGGGAATTTCTTCTGTTTCCCAGTGCTTTGCTTGTGAGGCTCGTCCTCGTCTTCTCTTGGTGTATCATGCCCCTTATGTTCGGCGTTGAGCTTGCCGGACTGCTTGAAGACCTAACATTCTCTATGGGTATGATTTGCAGGTTTGCCGGGGGTACTATGGATCTGACATATTTGGTCCAGAATTTTGTTTAGGCTGGATAGTTCGTCTCTGTTGCCTTTGGGGGGCGGCTTTTGCTGACCTGGCCGAGAGCTTCTGAATCCGGCTTTGACCGTCGTGCTCTTCGGGCTGTCTTCTTTATTCCGGCGCTTGATTTTGCTACATCGTGATTTCCCGTTTCCGTCCTTGACTTTGGATGTACTTGGGTCGCTGGTGCTGCATCGGGCTAACCAGCTGTCCTCGCCCACGCAAAAGCGGGTCATGAGGCTTGTTAATGCTGCCATTGTTCTCGGCTTTTCTTGGCCGAGGTGTCTGGCGAGCCATTCATCTCGAGCGCTGTGCTTGAAAGCTGCTAAGGCTTCGGCGTCCGGACAGTCTGCTATTTGGTTCTTCTTAGTGAGGAACCTGTTCCAAAGCTTTCGGGCTGACTCTCCGGGTTGTTGAGTTATATGACTTAAATCGTCTACATCCGGTGGTCGGACATAGGTCCCTTGAAAATTTGCCTGAGAGGCGTCTTCGAGCTCTTCCCAGCTTCCAATGGAGTTTTCGGGGAGGCTTTTAAGCCAGTGCCGAGCTGGCCCTTTGAGCTTGAGGGGTAAGTACTTGATGGCGTGGAGATCGTCTCCTCGAGCCATGTGGATATGGAGGATATAGTCCTCAATCCAGACCCCATGGTCTGTTGTTCCGTCGTACGCCTCTATGTTTACGGGTTTGAATCCCTCTGGAAATTCATGGTCCAGCACCTCATTGGTGAAACATAGGGGGTGTGCGGCACCCCTGTATTTGGGTGTACCGTGGTGTTCGGATGTTTGTTGTGTTGTATTGCATACTGGAGCGCGCTTGCGTGGCCCGTATATGGCTCTGGTTGCGCCGTCCTTTTGATGCGAGCCCTCGCGTGGATCGCGTACTGGCTTATGTGCGGCGTCGTTTACCGCTCTATATTGGCCGCGAGGTCGTCTATCCGACCGTATGGCCGTTTTATTTTCTAATTGCGGGGGATCTAAGGCCTCCTCATCGAATTCAGGTAGCAACTTTCGCTTTGGGTAGCTCTTGGTGTGGCGATTACCGCCGTACTTCGCTACAGTGTTGAGTACTTCACTCTATCTGATTCTGAGTGTGTCTTGCGCAGTCTGAGCCTTTGCTTCTACTTTTTCAGACTCCTCGCAGTGGCAACAAGCCTTTGATGGGCATTCTGTTGCTCCGGGCGCCTGTCCGGTGTGATATCGTCCGGACTGTTATCTTCGATGGAGTCGGGTTGTTCGGTTTGATTCTTCGTGTTGCCCTGGTCGGGCGATGGTTCACCCTGCTCTATCGCTGGGTCTATGTGACTGTTGTTTCTGGTGAGGCGGGATTTGGAGCGGCGCTTACGTCTCCGCTTTGACTGCTTCTCGAGGGAACAACCCTTCGTTGCATCCTTCCGTTCCTCGTCGTCGTTTTCTTTGGGTGTGTCCACCATGTATACATCATGTGATGAGGTGGGCGTCCAGTGCCCTGTGGCCGGTGGTTCCTGTTCGTTTCCTGCATCGTCGTCCATACCGTCGATGTCTTCGGAGTCGAGGTCAAGCATGTCGGTCAAATCGTCGACAGTGGCTACTAAGTGGTGGTGGGTGGGCGGCGAATTTCTTCGTCATCCGTACCCCAATCCTGCCGGACATGGTTCGGCCAGGACTCTCTTGACAAGGAGAGAGACCTTAATGAGTTCAGTATGTCGCCGAAGGGCGATTACTGAAAGATATCCGTGGAGGTAAACTCCATGATCGGCGCCCAATCCGATTTGATAGGCACGGGCGCAGGCGGTTCGGAGTCCGTGGCCGGGGAAGAATCCGGTAGTTCGGCATCACGGCTCTCATGAAGGGTAAGGCTGATATTCGGCTCGATCGCCGCTGAGGATACGGCCTCCGTGGCGGGGTCTATCCACCCGCCCATGGATGGCGCAGCTGGCTCCGAATTGAGGGTCGGAGCGGTTGCCGGCGCGATCTCCTGGACACTGTCCGATTGCAGAGCTAAATCACGCCCATCGTGACCGTGTGGCGCACTAGGCAAAGGCTCGAATCTGTCGGAGATAATGTCTCCGCGGATATCTGCCGTGTAGTTTAAGCTTCCAAACCTGTCCTGACGGCCAGGGGCGTAACTCTTGATCTGCTCCAGATGGCCAAGCGAGTTGGCCCGCAGTGCGGAGCCGCCGAATACAAAGATCTGTCCGGGGAGAAAAGTCTCGCCCTGGACTGCATCGCTATCGATGATCGTAGGAGCCATCAAGCCTAACGGCGACGACACAGAGGAACTCTCAATGAAAGCACCAATGTCGGTGTCAAAACCGGCGGATCTCGGGTAGGGGGTCCCGAACTATGCGTCTAAGGCGGATGGTAACAGGAGGCAGGGGACACGATGTTTTACCCAGGTTCGGGCCCTCTTGATGGAGGTAAAACCCTACGTCTTGCTTGATTATACTTGATAATATGGGTATTAGAAGAGTTGATCTACCACGAGATCGAAGAGGCTAAACCCTAAAAGCTAGCCTATGGTATGATTGTATGTTGTCCTACGGACTAAAACCCTCCGGTTTCTATAGACACCGGAGGGGGCTAGGGTTACACAAGGTCGGTTACAAAGGAGGAGATATACATATCCGTATTGCCTAGCTTGCTTTCCACGCCAAGTAGAGTCCCATCCGGACACAGGACGAAGTCTTCAATCTTGTATCTTCATAGTCCAACAGTCCGACCAAAGGTTTTAGTCCGGCTGTCAGGAGACCCCCTAATCCAGGACTCCCTCAATCATTTTCCTATACCCCGCATCGATCAAATAGTCGACTCGACTGCGGGATGTGAGCGACTGTCCTTTCTGGACGCCTATTCCGGGTATCATCAGATCCGACTGTATGGGCCCAATGAAATAAAGACAACCTTCATCACCCCATTTGGGTGCTTTTGCTATGTTACCATGCCCTTTGGTCTCAAGAATGCTGGCGCCACATTCATGCGCATGATACAGAAGTGCCTGCTCACTCAAATCAGTCGGAATGTGGAGGCATACATGGATGACATCATGGTTAAGTCACGTAAAGGTTCCGACCTACTGACTGGCCTCGCTGAAATCTTTGCCAATCTGAGAAGATATGATATCAAGCTTAACCCGTCATAGTGTACATTTGGAGTTCGAGGTGGAAAGTTACTCGGTTTCCTTGTTTCTGAATGAGGAATCGACGCGAACCCAGAGAAAGTCAACGCAATACTCCGAATGAAGCGCCCCGTGCGCATACATGATGTTCAGAAGCTTACTGGTTGTTTGGCCGCCTTGAGTCGGTTCATCTCTCGTCTCGGTGAAAAGGCATTACCTCTTTACCGATTGATGAAGAAATCTGATAAGTTCGAGTGGACTCCCGAGGCTGACGCAGCGTTTGCAGAACTCAAAACCCTGCTTTCCACCCAGCCGGTGCTCGCTGCTCCTGTTAGCAAGGAGCCTTTGTTGCTTTATATTACAGCCACTGGACAAGTTGTCAGTACAGTACTCACGGTCGAGCGGGAAGAAGAAGGTAAAACCCGTAAAGTTCAGCGCCCAGTGTACTATTTTTCTGAAGTCTTAACTCCATCCAAGTAGAGGTATCCGCATTACCAAAAGTTGGTCTATGGGATTTACTTGACTACGAAGAAGGTGGCACATTATTTCTCAGATCACCCCATCACAGTCGTCAGCGACGCTCCATTGTCAGAAATTTTGAACAACAGAGATGCAACTGGTCGAGTGGCAAAGTGGGCGATTGAATCCTTCTGTTGGATATCAAGTTTGAGGCAAAGAAAGCAATCAAATCCCAGGCAATAGCAGATTTCCTTGTCGAGTGGATTGAACAGCAACAACTAACTCAAGTCCAGTTGGAACATTGGACTATGTTCTTTGATGGGTCAAAAATGTTGAGCGGTTCTGGCGCTGGAGTTGTTCTGGTGTCCCCGCGAGGCGACAAACTTAGCTATGTCCTTAAGATTCACTTTGATTCCTCCAACAATGAGGCTGAGTACGAAGCTCTTTTGTATGGGTTGCGAATGGCCATTTCACTCGGCGTCCGTCGCCTAATGGTCTTCGGCGACTCATATTTGGTGGTTAATCAAGTGATGAAAGAGTGGGATGTCAGAAGCCCGGTTATGACTGGCTATTGCAATGCAGTTAGAAAGTTGGAAAAGAAGTTTGAAGTTTTAGAGCTCCACCATATTCCCCGATTGAAGAACCAGGCGGCAGATGACCTGGCTAAGATAGGTTCTAAGCAAGGGTCCATTCCCGGCAATGTGTTCTTGGAGCATCTTCACACACCATCAGTTCAGGAAGATCCCTTCACGGAAGAGCCCCCGCAACCTAAGAGTTCCACTGATCCGACTGAAGTTGAAGTCCCAGCTGTGGTCGACCTAGTCATGGAAGTTTTGGTCGTCATTCCTGATTGGACTGTACTGTACATCGCATATATTCTCAGGAAAGAGCTGCCAGAAGACGAGGATGAAGCGCGACAGATCGTTCGTCGATCCAAAGCCTTCACCATGATAAGTTGTCAGCTGTACAGAGAAAGTGTGACTAGAGTTGGTCGGCGATGCATTACCCCAGAAGAAGGTCGAATGATCCTCAATGATATCCACTCGAGGACCTGTGGTCACCATGCGTCCTCACGGACAATTGTGGCCAAAGCATACCGAGCAGGTTTTTACTGGCCGCGAGCAAATGAAATGGCAAAGGAAATAGTCGACAAATGTGAAGGTTGCCAGTTCTACTCCAACATGTCTCACAAACCCGCCTTAGCCCTGAAGACCATTCCACTCGTCTGGCCATTTGCCGTTTGGGGGTTGGATATGGTTGGACCCTAGAGGACTGGCAGAAGTGGTTTCACCCACTTGCTTGTTGCAGTCGACAAGTTTACTAAATGGATTGAAGCCAAGCCCATCAAAAGCCTCAATTCGAGCACTGCCGTCAGCTTCGTCAGAGGGCTAGCATTTAGGTTTGGAGTCCCGCACAACATCATCACAGACAATGTATCAAACTTTGATTCAGACGAATTCAGAGCTTTCTGTGCTTCCCAAGGCACTCGGGTCGATTATGCTTCAGTCGCTCACCCGCAGTCGAACGGACAAGAAGAAAGAGAAAATGGTTTGATCCTCCAAGGATTAAAGCCCAGGCTAATGCGATATCTCAAGTATGCGGCTGGCGCTTGGGTAGATGAGTTGCCATCAGTACTGTGGGCCTGAGGACAACGCTGAATCGGTCGACTGGGCGGACTCCCTTCTTCCTTGTCTATGGAGCCGAAGCCGTACTACCGACTGATTTCTTCATAATGCCCCGCAAGTAGAACTCTTCTCAGAAGCCGAAGCAGAACAAGCCCGTCAGGATGCTGTTGACCTTCTGGAAGAAGAAAGAGAGATGGCGCTGATCCAGTCGACCATCTATCAACAAGATCTGTGGCGTTTTCATGCCAGAAACGTCAGGGGTCGGGTATTCCAGGAAGGAGACCTAGTTCTCCGAGTGGACCAGCAACGTCCACAAAAGCTCGCCCCTTCCTAGGAAGGCCCCTTCATCATCACCAAAGAGCTCCACAATGGTGCATATCACTTGTACGATGTGGAGCACAAGAAAGACGATCCACGTGCCTGGAATGCGGAGCTTCTCCGCCACTTTAACACTTATCATACGGACTGTCGAGATGCAATAAGAAGTACCTTTCAGTTTGTTTATCGAAGATAAGGTTTTGCAGTCTCCTATATGATTGTTGTTTCTTATGCATGTGTCCAAAATCCCCCAGTGGGTGGCTTAGCTGCGAACATGATTCACTTAAGTTCCAAAAATTAAAATCCCACTGAGTGGAGAGCATGTCTCCCATTCGGGGGTTTAGCTGCGAACCTGATTCACGTAAGTTTAAAAAATCCTACCGAGTGGTGAGCAACCCTCCCACTCGGGGGCTTAGCTGCAGTCCAATACTCGCCTAAGTATAAAAAATCCTACCGAGTGGTGAGCAACCCTCCCACTTGGGGGCTTAGCTGTAGTCCAGTACTCGCCTAAGTTTAAAACATCCTACCGAGTAGTGAGCAACCCTCCCACTCGGGGGCTTAGCTGCAGTCCAGTACTCGCCTAAGTATAAAAAATCCTACCAAGTGGTGAGCAACCCTCCCACTCGGGGGCTTAGCTGCAGTCCAGTACTCGCCTAAGTATAAAAAATCCTACCGAGTGGTGAGCAACCCTCCCACTCGGGGGCTTAGCTACAGTACAATACTCGCCTAAGTTTAAAAAATCCTACCGCGTGGTGAGCAACCCTCCCACTCAAGGGCTTAGCTGCGAACCTGATTCGCCTAAGTTCCAAAAATTAAAATCCCACTGAGCGGAGAGCATGTCTCCCATTCGGGGGTTTAGCTGCAAACCTGATTCGCCTAAGTTTAAAAAATCCTACCGAGTGGTGAGCAACCCTCCACTCAGGGGCTTAGTTGAAGTCCAGTACTCGCCTAAGTATAAAAAATCCTACCGAGTGGTGAGCA
This sequence comes from Triticum urartu, assembly GCF_003073215.2. Classification (NCBI taxonomy): domain Eukaryota; kingdom Viridiplantae; phylum Streptophyta; class Magnoliopsida; order Poales; family Poaceae; genus Triticum; species Triticum urartu. Next base: position 495,391,726 of record NC_053024.1, read on the forward strand.
ACCCTCCCACTCGGGGGCTTAGCTGCAGTCCAGTACTCGCCTAAGTATAAAAAATCCTACCGAGTGGTGAGCAACCCTCCCACTCGGGGGCTTAGCTACAGTACAATACTCGCCTAAGTTTAAAAAATCCTACCGCGTGGTGAGCAACCCTCCCACTCAAGGGCTTAGCTGCGAACCT